>NC_069499.1:625123570-625241070 GCF_027579735.1 Bombina bombina | reverse complement strand
TGCATTAAAGGGACATAAAAGTAATAATTCAACTTTCATGATTCAGATATTGCTGTTGATTTTAAGAAACACTTTAACTTACTTCTGTTATTAAATGTACATCATTCCTTTCCTATTCTTTGTTGAAAATCATACCTAGGTATTTGCAATAGGGCAATAATAAAATTCTCTAACACATTTTCTTCCTTTTTTCACTTTTATCTCCCTAGTTTGCAAATATCATATGAGATGTGGCATCAGTGATATTTACTATTTAGGCAACTCTTTTTTTAAGATGAGACCACTAAAAGGATTGGTTGAACAGATATAAATAGCAGTTAAATTAGTCATCACTAAAATGTGGAAGGAAGATGTCTTGGTTCAGCACCAACAGCTTGTGGGTTGTGTACACAAAACTATTAGATATATACATGTCAGCTACTAGTTTAATAGCTTTTTATTCTTCATTTTTTTGTACTCTCTTTAAATTATATTAGGACATGCTGTGCATTTTATTTTTGATCCAGAATTTAAAGACATCTACAAAGAAAAGAAGAATAAAATAAAAGTTTTAGATTTTATGTATTTAGACTAAATGATCTATTATGTATTAGAGCTTTATGGGCTAAGCTGTGACTACTGAATGTCTTTTAAACCTTTTTATTACTTTTATGAATAATAAAAATTGATGAAGCAGCTGCATGGGGCATTCAAAGAAGTTACAGTCCAGTGGTTTTATGGAGAAGCAGCTGGAGACGTAGGGGTTGTATGGGTTATATGGAGCAATAGGATGAGTTAAAGAGACATCAAGGCATTGTAGAGTGTGTGATACTGAGCAACAGAGGAAGAGATGGGAAGAGTACATGCAAGCAGGATAAGGGTGCTATTCTAATCTAGGGCTAGATTATGAGTGGAGCGCAATATTGCCGCTCCACTCAGTAATACCAGCACACAGGAATGTGCGCTGGTATTACAAATGAGGCACAATGAGAACACGGCCTGGAAGCCTTGCACTCACAAGAGCGTGCTTCCATAGGCTCTAATAGGAGCCTTGTTCTCATGCTGTCAGACACGGCAAACCACCTAGTGCAGCGCAGGGGGCAATTCATGCAGTGACGGACAGCAATAATTAAATAAATATATATATATACTGTACCTATATTGTGTATATATATATATATATATATATATATATATATATACATATATATTTATGTGTTTATTTATGTATATACACATATTAACACATAAATATATATGTATATAAGCATATTAACACATAAATATATATGTATATAAGCATATTAACACATAAATATATATGTATATAAGCATATTAACACATAAATATATATGTATATAAGCATATTAACACATACATATATATATATGTATATAAGCATATACAGTATATACTTAAAGTAAAAACACAGTCCCCATTTAATTCTATGTAAAAGCACTTTCAGTGCTGTTTTTTCTTTTTCTTTCTTTCAAACACCACACATCACCTCACTTTAACCCCTTATAACTGCTTTGTGCAGTTTTTTATTAAAAAAAAAAATTAAAATGCTCATATTATTTATTTATTTTAAAGAACTGTCCACTTTATTTGGGGGCAATTTGGCAACTTTTTATCCTTAACCACAGGCCTGAACTCTGATTAATTGTGCTTAGCGCAAAGTGAAACCACAAGCTTGCGGGAGCATTAACCAGCCACTTGTAACAGCTTGTTATTTAACGTGCGCTCGTAAAGTGGCTTATTGGACACGTCAAAATAGTGCTCCACTTGTAATCTAGCCCTTAGTTTGAATCAATTACAAATCTTAGTGATATCAAATTCCTGCTTCATAGAGAGCCAATACCTGTTGGGTATAATGCTGCTAAAAAACACGGGAGCCTTTTTTTCCTTCAGATAAGTGGAAGCAACGTAATTCTGTTTTATCAGAAGGGCTAGTAGCAGAAATGATATTAACCAAAACAAAATAGTTATATTCTATTTCTATTCAAACAAACTTGAAAGAAAGGATTTACACGTTTAACAAACCTATAAATACAGCCAGAAACTTGTATCTTGTATGCACACACAGAGAACAAGAATTAGCTACCAGTTGCACAGATATGGAGCATTATGTGCTGAAACTGGGCAAAGAGGGGACATAGTAAGAAATTAGGAAGAGAGGAGCCAGATTAAAAGCACAAGACAGTTGCATTGGGCCCTCTGGGTATGAGGTTGGAGAACCCTAATATACAGTCTATGGATTTTCTGATCTTTAAAGGGACATTGCATACAAGATTGTTCTATGAAAAAGCTGCAATTATGGTAAATATTGTTTGAATTAAAAAAAAAGGATAATAAAACTAAGATATAGTGACCACTAGGTCATAACATCAATTTCAATGCAATGTTCATGGACAGAGATGCACCTTCATAATAATAATAACAATGTTATTATTTGCAAAGACAAAACACAATGAACTTTGAAAAAAAAAAATACATTTTATAATGCTACAAAGAAAAAAAATAATACTGTAAGGTCCCTTTAAATCATTGTCTCAAAGGAACACTGGTCCTGCTACAACTACAAAATGTTTTCTCTTAGTGTCATTACTTCCAAGGAGAAACCTACAAGGACAGTGCCATTAGATGAGTCTGACATAAGCTGTGCATCTGATCAAGCTTTTTTTTTTCAAATAGTAATATAGGGCTTAAACATCAAAGGGACATTAAACCCCAAATTTTTCTTTCATGATTCAGGTAGCGAATACAATTATAAATAACATTCCAATTTACTTCTATTAGCTAATTTGCTTCATTCTTTAGATATCATTTGTTGACAAAATAGCAATGCATATAAGTGAGCCAATCAAACAAGGCATCTATGTGCAGCCACCAATCAGCAGCTACTGAGCCTATCTAGATATGCTTTTCAGCAAAGAATATCAAAAGAATGAAGCAAATTAGATAACATAAGTAAATTAGAAAGTTGTTTAAAATGGCATGCTCTTTCTAAATCATGAAAGAAAAAAATGTGTGTTTCATGTGTAGTCTCCTTGGGGTCAATTTATCAAGCTCCATATGAAGGTTCGCCGGAAACAGAAGTTATAAAGCAGCGTTCTAAAGACCCCTGCTCCATAACTTGTCCGCCTGCTCGAGGCCGCGGACAGAAATCAACCCAATCAAATACGATGGGGATGATTGACACCCCCTGCTAGCAGCCGATTGGCCGCAAATCTGCAGGGGGCGGCAGTGCAACAGCAGTTCACAAGAACTGGTGGTGCAATGATAAATGCTGACAGCGTATGCTGTTGCATTTATCGATGTGCAGCGGACATGATATGCTACATCGTATCATGTCCGCTTGCACTTACATAAATATACCCCCTGGTCTCAATTTTATCCTTTACCAGTAGGGAAAAAAATTACATGGGAAACATAATTTTTTTTTTAACAAGCAATAACATATTTTTCCCTTGGATAATGAATATAAACATCAGGATAACATATACTGATTGCAATAGACAAGTGTAATAATTAGCTGCAGGGAACCTGACAGCATAACACGCTCTTGTTTCCAGCACTACCAGTTATGTGTACTGAGGTCTGCAGCACAATATTACAGCAGAATCGGAGACAGACCAAAGTGTTCACGTACTCACAGCAAGCACCAATGAAAGCCAATATGGAGTCATTCACATGCACAGCTCTGTCAAGTGAGCATGAATTAGCAGACGATATAAACAAAGCCCATTTCCCAGCCTGTCCCCTTATCATGTTACTCCTTTCACTTCACAGTCTTTATCTCTTTCACTTCTCTTTGACCTAAGTACCTTACTACTTTATCTATCTATCTATCTATCTATCTAATATCTTTATATCTGTGTGTGTATATTTCCTCTAAAAAATATGGAAATCCTCTAAATTGTAAGCTCATTGGAACAGTGCCCTCATCCACTATCAATCTGTATAGCCGAGTCTTATACATTTTTAATATACAACATGAGTTCTCCAGTACCTGCGTATTACTACTAATAATGTAAAATATATTTGACAAACATAGTAGTAAACTGGATAGAAACAAAAAAAGTAAACAAGACGAAGACAAACTATGGGGTCAAAAATGTTTTGCATTACACCACTGTTCATGATTTACCTGAGGTCAGTGGTAAAGAGTAACGATAACTTGTTTATGCAGAGACTGGCGATGGTATGTTCCCAGTATATAAATATATATACATACACACACACAGACTGTCTCTCACATGGGTTTGCTATATTTGTCTGCCCCTGCAGCTGTCACACTATCTGTGTCCTACGTTACCTTTGCACGTCTGAAACATGCTCTGAATATATCCAGTAGAGGCATGTTGAAGATCTTGAGACCCTCAGATGGGTATTTGGGGCTTTGATGGAGCTAGAGCGCAGCCAGCCCCAAGCAGATCCATGGAATAAAGGGTTAGAACAGCTGTGAGAAGAGCTGTCAGTGAGGGAGGGAGAGAGAAAGGCGGAGCGGATAATTCAAATCCTGCACCGTTATGCTGTTGGCTGGATCTGCATCTCTGAATCAGACATCCTGGCAAGTGAAAGGTGCTGCGGCTGCAGAGTATACGGGGAAACTCTCAGAGCAGTCCATGAAAACATTGCTTCCCATAATTATTATATTTTTTTTTTTAAAAAGCAAATTTGTTATCCAAGCAAGAAAATCTATAAAGCACAGTTTTATTAAATGATGAGATTATATTGTTTAATATAGATTTTATATACATATTTATATTGGAATATGTGGTAAATAAATGCTAAATGTAATTGTGAAAGCTTAATGATTAAAGCCCATATTAATCTGAGAATAATACATTGATGTATTTTCTAAAATGATATTAGTTGTTTAAATATGGAAGATATCAGTGCAATGTAAAAGTTCTCTTTCTCCATAAAAGTGAAAAACAAGTAATGGCTCCACTGGAAGTGAAAGGGTTAAAGAGCCCTCCTCTTCCAGGACACCCTGCTCTCCCCACTCACTGTGAGCTGGCAGCTGATGTGCAGCCTGGGAATAGGAAGAAACTACATCTGTCCTCTGGCCTGCTGGACTCTGGCCAAGTGATCACAACATTCCTTCCATAAAGAAGACAGAGCTCAAAAGAGAAAAATCTGTGCTTTTCTCCCTTATCCCACAATCTATATAGCCCCATGTCTAACACACAGACTACTTGCTGCATCTGGTTCACTGCCATATGTGTGGGGATGGGCATTATCAGCTTGAGATACACTGATCTGCCAGGCCTGGTCAGAATGCCTAGTTTTCAGATCCAAAAACATTTTGAGCCTGAAGTTTGACATTTAATCATGATTAAAGCACTGGATTATTGCTACTACTTCTGCCTGGAGTTATGTCCGTGGATCCACATCTACATTTAAAGAGACATGAAATTTAAAAATCTTCTTTCATGATTCAGATAGATAATACAATTTTAAACTACTTTCCAGTTTATTTGTATGATCTAATTTGCTTTAATTCTTTTGGTATCCTTTGTTGAAAAGCATACCTAGGTAGGCTGGGAGCTAGCTGCTGATTGGTGGCTGCACATGTTCCTCTTATCATTGGCTTACCGATTTGTTCATCTAGCTCCATGTAGTTCATTGCTGCACCTTCAATAAAGGATTCCAAGAGAATAAAGCAAAACTGATAGCAGTAAATTAGAAAGAATGGTATGTTCTATCTGAATCATGAAAGAAAAATGTCAGGTTTCATGTCCCTTTAAGTATGGGATGGCCAAATAGCAGCCTATAGGCTACATGTGACCTTCTGCACTAGTTTTTGCTGAGCTAAGAATGTGTTCTATAGTTTTTGTGGAAAAAAGTAAAACTACAAATGTGCTATAGGACTTCTACTATGTGAGCAAACAAGGTGGCTACATCTGAAAATAGAAGGGAAGACTAGCAGACTCAGTAACCTTACTAAGTAAGACCCTATGCCACTGGAAATGTTTAAGAAATATATTAATATTATTTGTGTGTTTAATAGCCATAAGTTTAACGTGATGGTAAAGCAACAAATGTAATGTTGTTCTTCTTTTTCTTGTTATCTGACATGTCATTTGAAAAAATGTTCAATAAAAATGTATTTCAACTAAAGTGATGGTAAAGATTTACATTTAGAAATTAGGATATAGAATCTATATAAATATGTAAGTGAGAATGCTATTCTTTTTTATTTTCTTCTCGTAAACAGTTTTATATCCTATATAATAAAAGGCCAAGTGTGTTTGTCCGAAGCTGTCATGCGCAGTAGAGACTGCGCACAAGGACAAACACACCTGGCCCTCAAGACTGCAGACCCGAGTGAGTAGCGAGACGGGCCGCCGGGCGTGAATTGGGCAGGGCTGGACGGGGCAGGGCGTGATGTGGGCGGGGTCGGCGGGTCATGGGCGGGGCAAGGCGGGCGTGGTCGTTCAAGGCCGTGCAGAGATCTCAAAAGAGGGGGCATAGAGAGAGAGCAAACGAGAGGGAGAGAGACAGCAAACGAGAGGGGGAGAGACAGCAAAAGAAAGGGGAGAGAGATCAAAAGAGGGGAGATAGAGAGATCAAAAGAGAGGGGGGGAGGGAGAGCAAAAGAAAGGGGAGAGGGAGATCAAGAGGGGAGATAGATAGAGCAAAGGAGAGGGAGAGAGACAGCAAAAGAGAGGGGGGAGGGAGAGCAAAAGAAAGGGAGAGATAGATCAAAAGAGGGGAGATAGAGAGAGCAAAAGAGAGGAAGAGAGACAGCAAAAGAGAGGGGGAGGGAGAGAAAAAGAAAGGGGAGAGATAGATCAAAAGAGGGGAGATAGAGAGAGTAAAAGAGAGGTAGAGAGACAGCAAAAGAGAGGGGGAGGGAAAGCAAAAGAAAGGGGAGAGAGATCAAAAGAGGGGAGATATAGAGAGCAAAAGATAGGGGGGAGGGAGAGCAAAAGAGAGGGGGGAGGGAGTGCAAAAGAGAGGGGAGAGAGAGAGAGCAAAAGAGAGGGGGAGAGAGAGCATAAGAGAGGGGGAGAGAAAGAGCAAAAGAGATGGGGGAGATAGAGCAAAATAGAGGGGGAAAGAGAGCAAAAGAAAGGAGAGAGAGAGACAGCAAAAGAGAGGAGGGAAAGAGAGCAAAAGAAAGAGGAGAGAGAGAGCAAAGGAGGGGGGAGAGATAGAGCAAAATAGGGGGAATGGAGACAGCGAAATAGAGGGGGAGAGACATCAAAAGAGAGGGGGAGAGAGCAAAAGAAAGGGGGAGAGAAAGAGCAAAAGGGGGGGAGAGCAAAAGAGGGGGGATAGAGAGAGCAAAAGAGAGGGAGAGAGAGAGCAAAAGAGAGGGAGAGAGAGCAAAAGAGGTGGATAGAGAGAGCAAAAGAGAGGGAGAGAGAAAAAAAGAGGGGGAGAGAGCAAAAGAGAGGGGGAGAGAGAGCAAAAGAGAGGGGGGAGAGCGCAAAAGAGGGAGGAAAAGAGAGGGAGGAGAGAGAGAGCAAAAGAGAGGGGGATAGAGTAAGAGCAAGGGGTGGAACCGCTGTATTGCAAAAATTGGCCCGTATACACAGGCTTTAGGACTAGTTATAAATAATTTATTAAATATTTCATACCTGTTATACTTCTTCCATCCCCCACTTTCCTATACCCTTCTATAGTGTAGTGGTGTATATAGAGATCTCACCTGCTTAATGCCATAAACGCACCCGGCATCTGGTAAACAGGAATATGGACTGCACATGCGCAGTTTGTCTACACTGTCACTCAGTACAACACTGATGTAAACAATGAATAATGAGAATGTGTTGCTTAGCTCTACCTCCGTCGAAATGCATGGTTCATCTTACAATAGGCCAGATTACGAGTGGAGCATTATTTAATTCTCCCGCTCGAGCAATAGCTGCGCTAGAAGTTTCTAGCACTTGTCAGGTTGCGCTCGTATTGTGACTTGAACATAAATTGTATTAGCTCACCCGCTAACCCAACAAGCGCAAAAAGCCAAAGTTGGAATATTGCGTGCGTGTTCACGTATTCCACCATAGAAGTCAATAGAGCAAAAAAGCTGCACTAACCCGAATTACAAATATGAATATATCACATACAAGAATATGTTCTATTTATTCATAAATACATATTTCTATATATCTGATTATATTTTGGTACAATATATATCTATACCTATATATATATATATATATATTCATGATTATATATAGGTAACGTTATATACAAATATATATATATATATATATATATATAAATATCTATTTATAAATACATAGAACATATTCTGCTATGAGCATAACATTAGAAGATTGGAATGTCAAATATTTACAGTAAATACATAGTATAACACTTTATTAAATATGACTATTGCATAAATATACTTTTACATGTTTTAATCTACTTAAAGGGACAGTCTACTCCAGAATTTGTATTGCTTAAAAAGATCCCTTTATTACCAATTCCCCAGTTTTGCATAACCAACACTGTTATATTAATTCACTTATTACCTCTGTGATTACCTGCTTTCTAAGCCTCTGCAGACTGCCCCCCTTATCTCAAGGAACAGTAGGAGAAATATCAGTGTATAAACGGTGCCAGAAGATAAATTAAATTTAGGTCCGCCTGTCGGACCTAAATCGACACTCCCCTCGATGGAAATGAAATTATCAGGTAAGCATAATTTATGTTTTCCATCTAAAGGGGAGGAGAGTCCACAGCTTCATTCATTACTTTTGGGAACATATACCCAAGCTCTAGAGTACACTGAATGAAAAGGCGGGAAAAGGCGGACCCTAATCTGAGGGCACCACCGCCTGCAAAACCTTTCTCCAAAAAACAGTTTCCGCAGAAGCAGAAACGTCAAATTTGTAAAACTTTTTAAAAGTATGTAAGGAGGACCATGTAGCCACCTTACAAATTTTTTCCATAGAAGCCTAATTCTTGAAGGCCCAAGACGAAGTCACAGTTCTAGTTCAATGAGCCGTTATTCTCTGAGTCAAGCTCTTCAACCAAAAGGACAAAGAAGTAGCAGAGGCACTCTGCCCCTTGCGCTTCCCAGAATACACCACAAAAACAGAATTTATGTTTACCTGATAAATTTCTTTCTCCAACGGTGTGTCCGGTCCACGGCGTCATCCTTACTTGTGGGATATTCTCTTCCCCAACAGGAAATGGCAAAGAGCCCAGCAAAGCTGGTCACATGATCCCTCCTAGGCTCCGCCTACCCCAGTCATTCGACCGACGTTAAGGAGGAATAATAGCATAGGAGAAACCATATGGTACCGTGGTGACTGTAGTTAAAGAAAATAAATTATCAGACCTGATTAAAAAACCAGGGCGGGCCGTGGACCGGACACACCGTTGGAGAAAGAAATTTATCAGGTAAACATAAATTCTGTTTTCTCCAACATAGGTGTGTCCGGTCCACGGCGTCATCCTTACTTGTGGGAACCAATACCAAAGCTTTAGGACACGGATGAAGGGAGGGAGCAAATCAGGTCACCTAAATGGAAGGCACCACGGCTTGCAAAACCTTTCTCCCAAAAATAGTCTCAGAAGAAGCAAAAGTATCAAACTTGTAAAATTTGGTAAAAGTGTGCAGAGAAGACCAAGTCGCTGCCCTACATATCTGATCAACAGAAGCCTCGTTCTTGAAGGCCCATGTGGAAGCCACAGCCCTAGTGGAATGAGCCGTGATTCTTTCGGGAGGCTGCCGTCCGGCAGTCTCGTAAGCCAATCTGATGATGCTTTTAATCCAAAAAGAGAGAGAGGTAGAAGTTGCTTTTTGACCTCTCCTTTTACCTGAATAAACAACAAACAGGGAAGATGTTTGTCTAAAATCCTTTGTAGCATCTAAATAGAATTTTAGAGCGCGAACAACATCCAAATTATGGAACAAGCGTTCCTTCTTTGAAACTGGTTTCGGACACAGAGAAGGTACGATAATCTCCTGGTTAATGTTTTTGTTAGAAACAACTTTTGGAAGAAAACCAGGTTTAGTACGTAAAACCACCTTATCTGCATGGAACACCAGATAAGGAGGAGAACACTGCAGAGCAGATAATTCTGAAACTCTTCTAGCAGAAGAAATTGCAACTAAAAACAAAACTTTCCAAGATAATAACTTAATATCAACGGAATGTAAGGGTTCAAACGGAACCCCCTGAAGAACTGAAATAACTAAATTGAGACTCCAAGGAGGAGTCAAAGGTTTGTAAACAGGCTTGATTCTAACCAGAGCCTGAACAAAGGCTTGAACATCTGGCACAGCTGCCAGTTTTTTGTGAAGTAACACCGACAAGGCAGAAATCTGTCCCTTCAGGGAACTTGCCGATAATCCTTTTTCCAATCCTTCTTGAAGGAAGGATAGAATCCTAGGAATCTTAACCTTGTCCCAAGGGAATCCTTTAGATTCACACCAACAGATATATTTTTTCCAAATTTTATGGTAAATCTTTCTAGTTACAGGCTTTCTGGCCTGAACAAGAGTATCGATAACAGAATCTGAGAAACCTCGCTTCGATAAAATCAAGCGTTCAATCTCCAAGCAGTCAGCTGGAGTGAAACCAGATTCGGATGTTCGAACGGACCCTGAACAAGAAGGTCTCGTCTCAAAGGTAGCTTCCAAGGTGGAGCCGATGACATATTCACCAGATCTGCATACCAAGTCCTGCGTGGCCACGCAGGAGCTATCAAGATCACCGACGCCCTCTCCTGATTGATCCTGGCTACCAGCCTGGGGATGAGAGGAAACGGCGGGAACACATAAGCTAGTTTGAAGGTCCAAGGTGCTACTAGTGCATCCACTAGAGCCGCCTTGGGATCCCTGGATCTGGACCCGTAGCAAGGAACTTTGAAGTTCTGACGAGAGGCCATCAGATCCATGTCTGGAATGCCCCAAAGTTGAGTGACTTGGGCAAAGATTTCCGGATGGAGTTCCCACTCCCCCGGATGCAATGTCTGACGACTCAGAAAATCCGCTTCCCAATTTTCCACTCCCGGGATGTGGATAGCAGACAGGTGGCAGGAGTGAGACTCCGCCCATAGAATGATCTTGGTCACTTCTTCCATCGCTAGGGAACTCCTTGTTCCCCCCTGATGGTTGATATACGCAACAGTCGTCATGTTGTCTGATTGAAACCGTATGAACTTGGTCCTCGCTAGCTGAGGCCAAGCCTTGAGAGCATTGAATATCGCTCTCAGTTCCAGAATATTTATCGGTAGAAGAGATTCTTCCCGAGACCAAAGACCCTGAGCTTTCAGGGATCCCCAGACCGCGCCCCAGCCCATCAGACTGGCGTCGGTCGTGACAATGACCCACTCTGGTCTGTGGAATGTCATCCCTCGTGACAGGTTGTCCAGGGACAGCCACCAACGGAGTGAGTCTCTGGTCCTCTGATTTACTTGTATCTTTGGAGACAAGTCTGTATAGTCCCCATTCCACTGACTGAGCATGCACAGTTGTAACGGTCTTAGATGAATGCGCGCAAAAGGAACTATGTCCATTGCCGCTACCATCAACCCGATCACTTCCATGCACTGAGCTACGGAAGGAAGAGGAACGGAATGAAGTATTCGACAAGAGTCCAGGAGCTTTGTCTTTCTGGCCTCTGTTAGAAAAATCCTCATTTCTGAGGAGTCTATAATTGTTCCCAAGAAGGGAACCCTTGTTGACGGGGATAGAGAACTCTTTTCCACGTTCACTTTCCAGCCGTGCGATCTGAGAAAGGCCAGGACGATGTCCGTGTGAGCCTTTGCTCGAGGGAGGGACGACGCTTGAATTAGAATGTCGTCCAGGTAAGGTACTACTGCAATGCCCTTTGGTCTTAGCACAGCTAGAAGGGACCCTAGTACCTTTGTGAAAATCCTTGGAGCAGTGGCTAATCCGAAAGGAAGCGCCACGAACTGGTAATGTTTGTCCAGGAATGCAAACCTTAGGAACCGATGATGTTCCTTGTGGATAGGAATATGTAGATACGCATCCTTTAAATCCACCGTGGTCATGAATTGACCTTCCTGGATGGAAGGAAGGATAGTTCGAATGGTTTCCATCTTGAAAGATGGGACCTTGAGAAATTTGTTTAAGATCTTGAGATCTAGGATTGGTCTGAATGTTCCCTCTTTTTTGGGAACTATGAACAGATTGGAGTAGAACCCCATCCCTTGTTCTCTCAATGGAACAGGATGAATCACTCCCATTTTTAACAGGTCTTCTACGCAAAGTAAGAACGCCTGTCTTTTTATGTGGTCTGAAGACAACTGAGACCTGTGGAACCTTCCCCTTGGGGGAAGTCCCTTGAATTCCAGAAGATAACCCTGGGAGACTATTTCTAGCGCCCAAGGATCCAGAACATCTCTTGCCCAAGCCTGAGCGAAGAGAGAGAGTCTGCCCCCCACCAGATCCGGTCCCGGATCGGGGGCCGATATTTCATGCTGTCTTGGTAGCAGTGGCAGGTTTCTTTGCCTGCTTTCCCTTGTTCCAGCCTTGCATTGGTCTCCAAGCTGGCTTGGCCTGAGAAGTATTACCTTCTTGCTTAGAGGACGTAGCACCTTGGGCTGGTCCGTTTTTACGAAAGGGACGAAAATTAGGTCTATTTTTTTGCCTTGAAAGGCCGATCCTGAGGAAGGGCATGGCCCTTACCCCCAGTGATATCAGAGATAATCTCCTTCAAGTCAGGACCAAACAGCGTTTTCCCCTTGAAAGGAATGTTTAGTAGCTTGTTCTTGGAAGACGCATCAGCCGACCAAGATTTCAACCAAAGCGCTCTGCGCGCCACAATAGCAAACCCAGAATTCTTAGCCGCTAACTTAGCCAATTGCAAAGAGGCGTCAAGAGTGAAAGAATTAGCCAATTTGAGAGCATTGACTCTGTCCATAATCTCCTCATAAGGAGGCGAGTCACTATCGAGCACCTTAATCAGTTCATCAAACCAGAAATATGCGGCTGTAGTGACAGGGACAATGCATGAAATGGGTTGTAGAAGGTAACCCTGCTGAACAAACATCTTTTTAAGCAAACCTTCTAATTTTTTATCCATAGGATCTTTGAAAGCACAACTATCCTCTATGGGAATAGTGGTGCGTTTGTTTAAAGTAGAAACCGCTCCCTCGACCTTGGGGACTGACTGCCATAAGTCCTTTCTGGGGTCGACCATAGGAAACAATTTTTTAAATATGGGGGGAGGGACGAAAGGAATACCGGGCCTTTCCCATTCTTTATTAACAATGTCCGCCACCCGCTTGGGTATAGGAAAAGCTTCTGGGAGCCCCGGCACCTCCAGGAACTTGTCCATTTTACATAGTTTCTCTGGGATGACCAAATTTTCACAATCATCCAGAGTGGATAATACCTCCTTAAGCAAAATGCGGAGATGTTCCAATTTAAATTTAAAAGTAATCACATCAGATTCAGCCTGCTGAGAAATATTCCCTAAATCAGTAATTTCTCCCTCAGACAAAACCTCCCTGGCCCCCTCAGATTGGGTTAGGGGCCCTTCAGAGATATTAATATCAGCGTCGTCATGCTCTTCAGTAACTAAAACAGAGCATCCACGCTTACGCTGAACAGGGTTCATTTTGGCTAAAATGTTTTTGACAGAATTATCCATTACAGCCGTTAATTGTTGCATAGTAAGGAGTATTGGCGCGCTAGATGTACTAGGGGCCTCCTGAGTGGGCAAGACTCGTGTAGACGAAGGAGGGAATGATGCAGTACCATGCTTACTCCCCTCACTTGAGGAATCATCTTGGGCATCATTGTCATTATCACATAAATCACATTTATTTAAATGAATAGGAATTCTGGCTTCCCCACATTCAGAACACAGTCTATCTGGTAGTTCAGACATGTTAAACAGGCATAAACTTGATAAGAAAGTACAAAAAACGTTTTGAAATAAAACCGTTACTGTCACTTTAAATTTTAAACTGAACACACTTTATTACTGCAATTGCGAAAAAACATGAAGGAATTGTTCAAAATTCACCAAACTTTCACCACAGTGTCTTAAAGCCTTGAAAATATTGCACACCAAATTTGGAAGCTTTAACCCTTAAAATAACGGAACCGGAGCCGTTTTAAGCTTTAACCCCTTTACAGTCCCTGGTATCTGCTTTGCTGAGACCCAACCAAACCAAAGGGGAATACGATACCAAATGATGCCTTCAGAAGTCTTTTATAAGAATCAGAGCTCCTCTCACATGCGACTGCATGCCATGCCTCTCAAAAACAAGTGCGCAACACCGGCGCGAAAATGAGACTCTGCCTATGCTTTGGGAAAGCCCCTAAAGAATAAGGTGTCTAAAACAGTGCCTGCCGATATTATTATATCAAAATACCCAGAATAAATGATTCCTCAAGGCTAAATAAGTGTTAATATCAATCGATTTAGCCCAAAAAATGTCTACAGTCTAAATAAGCCCTTGTGAAGCCCTTATTTACAATCGTAATAAACATGGCTTACCGGATCCCATAGGGAAAATGACAGCTTCCAGCATTACATCGTCTTGTTAGAATGTGTCATACCTCAAGCAGCAAAGACTGCAAACTGTTCCCCCAACTGAAGTTAATGCTCTCAACAGTCCTGTGTGGAACAGCCATGGATTTTAGTTACGGTTGCTAAAATCATTTTCCTCATACAAACAGAATTCTTCATCTCTTTTCTGTTTCTGAGTAAATAGTACGTACCAGCACTATTTGAAAATAACAAACTCTTGATTGAATAATGAAAAACTACAGTTAAACACTAAAAAACTCTAAGCCATCTCCGTGGAGATGTTGCCTGTACAACGGCAAAGAGAATGACTGGGGTAGGCGGAGCCTAGGAGGGATCATGTGACCAGCTTTGCTGGGCTCTTTGCCATTTCCTGTTGGGGAAGAGAATATCCCACAAGTAAGGATGACGCCGTGGACCGGACACACCTATGTTGGAGAAAAGAGATGTAGACTGTCTGAAATCCTTCGTAGCCTGAAGATAGAACTTCAGGGTACGAACCACATCCAGATTATGAAGTAACCTCTCCTTAGAAGAAGAAGGGTTAGGACACAAATATGGAACCACTATTTCCTGATTGATGTTGCGGGTAGACACCACCTTGGAAAGAAACCCCAAACCAGTGCGAAGCACAGCCTTATCTGCATGAAAAAAAACAGATAAGGTGGCTCACATTGCAAGGCAGCCAGCTTAAATACTCTGCATGCCGATGCAATGGCCAACAGGAAGCGAACCTTCCAAGACAAAATCTTAATGTCAATGGAATGCATAGGCTCAAACGGAACCCTCTGCAAAACCTTAAGGACCAAGTTTAAGCTCCACGGGGAAGCAGAATGTCTGAAGACAGGCCTGATTCTAGACAGGGCCTGAACAAAGGATTGGATGTCAGGGAGCTCAGCGAGTCTCCTGTGCAACAAGACTGAAAATGCCGAAATCTGTCCCTTTAAGGAACTAGCGGCAAGACCCTTCTCCAAACCGTCCTGGAGAAAGGACAGAATCCTGGATACCTTCATCTTATGCCAAGGATATCCATGCTTCTCACACCAGGACAAGTAAGTCCTCCACACCTTATGGTAGATGCGACAAGTGACTGGCTTCCTTGGCTGAATTAGAGTACCAATCACACTTCCCGAAAAGCCTCTCTTGGGCAAGACTAGGCGTTCAATCTCCACGCAGTCAGCCTCAGAAAATCCAGATTTTGATGTTGAAAAGGGCCCTGTTCCAGCAGATCCCTGCGACCGGGTAACTTTCACAGCGGAGAGGATGATATCCCCACCAGATCTGCAAACCACATCCTCCGCAGCCACGACGAAGCAATTAGAATGGCCGAAGTCCGCTCCTGTTTGATTCGTGCCACAACACAAGGTAGAAGAGGTAACGGTGGAAAAATGTAAGCTAGGCTGAACCCCAAGGCACTGCTAAGGCATCAATTAGCTCTGCATGGGGATCCCTGGACCTCAAACCGTATTGGGGTAGCTTGCAATTGAGTCTGGACACCATGAGAATTCCCACCTGAGACAAATCTCTGCAAACACTTCGGGGTCAAGGGACCATTCCCCCGGATTGAAGGTTTGTCTGCTGAGAAAGTCTGCTTCCCAGTTGTCCACACCTGGAATGCTGAGATCGAGCAGGTGTGGGACGCCCATTCCAAGATCTGAGACACCTCTTTCATAGCTAGGGAGCTCCTCGTACCCCCCTGATGGTTGATGTAAGCCACCAAGGTAATGTTGTCGGTCTGGAATCTGATGAAGCTGAATGACCCCAGAAGAGGCCATGCCTCCAGAGCATTGTAGATTGCTCGGAGTTCCAGAATATTTATCGGAAGGAGAGACTCCTCCAAGAACCATTTTCCTTGTTCCATCCTGGCACCACAAACAGCTCCCCATCCTGCCAGACTCTCGTCCGTGGTCACAATCTCCCAGTATGGTCTCAAGAAACATGTACCCATGGACAGCTGCTCCAGATGGCTCCACCAAGAGAGGGAGATCCGAGTCCGAGCATCCATGGATATTTGTTGTGATAGATCTGAATGATCGCTGTTCCACCGTCTCAACATGCACAATTGAAGAGGTCTGAGATGGAACCTTGCGAATGGAATGGAATGACGTATATGCTGGAAACCATGAGTCCGATCACCTCCATACACTGAGCCACTGATGGGCTTGAGGAGGACTGAAGGGCAAGACAAGAGGACGCAATCTTCCTGCGTCGATGGTCTGTGAGAAAAATTTTCATGGACCTAAGATTCTATTATCGTGCCCAGGAACTCCAACCTGTTACTGGGAACCAGGGAACTCTTTCCTGAGTTGATCTTCCAACCGTGAGATTGGAGTAAATGAAGAAGAGCCCTTGAATGATCCTCTGCTAGATTGAGCGACGGCGCCTGGACTAGGATGTCATCCAGATAGGGAGCCACAGCAATGCCTCTGGCTCTGGCCACCGCAACTAGCGCCCCCAGAACCTTTGTGAAGATTCTTGGGGCCGTCGCCAGACCAAAGGGAAGGGTCACAAACTGGAAATGTTGATCCAGAAACGCAAATCTCAGGAACTTCAAGAGATCCCTTTGGATTGGCACATGAAGGTAAGCGTCCTTCAAGTCTATAGTTTTCATGAACTGTCCCTCTTGAACTAGGGGCAGAATAGAGCTGATCGTTTCCATTTTGAACGATGGAACACTCAGAAACTTATTTAAACACTTTAGGTCCAGAATCGGGTGGAACATGCCCTCCTTCTTTGGAACCACAAAAAGATTTGAATAGTACCCTAGGGCCTAGACCCTTTTCTGCTAGGGGTACTGGTACGATAACACCTAGAAAGGAGAGATCTCTCCCACATTCTAGAAAGGCTTCTCTGTTTTCCGGTCTCGAAGAGAGGTTTGATAGGAGGAATAAGCCCCAGGGCAGATGGGATCTGAACCCTATCCTGTAACAACATCCAAAACCCAAGGATCCTGAATGTCCTGCAACCAGACTTCTGAGAAAAGAGATAATCTGCCCCCTACTTGGTCCGGCGACCGGTCGGGGGCCGCCCCTTCATGGCGATTTTGTCTCGGCGGGCTTCTTGCTCTGCTTAGACTTGTTCCAAGAATGAGCCGGTTTCCAAGTTCCCTTAGACTGGTCCGCTTTCGCGGCAGGCTGCTGGCGCTGGGCCTTGTCCACACAAAAGGGTCGAAAAGTAGATCCTTTAGGCTTAGCATTCTTATCCTGTGGTAGGAAAGCTCCCTTGCCCCCTCGTAACCGTGGATATGATCGAATCAAATCCTGGACCGAACAGAATCTTTCCTTGAAAAGGCAGGGACAACAGCCTCAACTTAGAGGTCATGTCCACAGACCAAGACTTTAGCCACAGAGCCCTGCGAGCTAAAACAGAAAAACTTGACACTTTAGCGTTCAGGCGAATAATTTGCATATTGGCATCACATATGAAAGAATTGGCGATCTTCATTGCCTTAATCTTATCCTGTATCTAGTCAATGGAAGTCTCCCCCTCGAGCATTTCACGCAGGGATTCACACCAATATATTCGGCCACAGCCTCTGTCGGCTGAAAAACAAACCCTGTGTGTTGAAACATTTTCCTTAACATGTTTTCCAATTTTTTATCCATGGGCTACTTAAACAACAAACTATTCTCTAGGGAAATAGAGATAGCACCATCCACCTTAGGGACAGTAACCCACAGCTGCAGCTGAGAGTCCGGGACGGGGAACAGTTTCTTAAAGGAAGAAGAAGGGGAAAAGGAAGAACCTAATCTCTCCCATTCATTCTTAATAATAGGTGTGCTAGCTGGAGGCGCTGGTTCAGCTTGTATCAGTCGTTGGTATCTTCCTTTCCTTTCCTTCCTCAGCTGTATAAGTCTAGGTGCAAAATAGTGGTGCTGAAATATCAGACAATACACCATACAAAGGTGAATATCTACTCACAGTGTATATTGCAGGTTACCGGCTCCTTCCCAATATGAAAAGACAATATCACAGATTCAGTAAAAAAGTTTGTCTTTATTTGGCTCAACGCAAAAGCGTTTCAACGGTCCCAGCCGTCTTTCTCAAGAGCAATAAAAGTGCTTTACAAACCAAAGCATACCTTTCCGCTGCACAGGCGGCCTTTAAATACATGTCAGTTACGCTACCTGCTTCCCCATTGGAGGAGAGCAGGTTTACACCCGATTCAAAATTTCAATTGTAAATTTAAAATAAACATCTAAAAAAACATAAAAAACAATATTAATTATATTAGAAACTATAAGTTTGTTTTAAAATATAAAATTTCTGTAGATATCATCATTTTTGCCGGTTTTGTAGTTCCCTTTCAGGTAGTTTTCTGTTTCAAGTTCCCTTTCAGGTCCGGTATGTCAGTGAAGATCACATGTTATAGGTTGTCCAATGAAATTCAGTTCCTGGTATAGTGATGTTTTGTAGTTCCCTTTCAGGTAGTTCTCTATTTTAGGTTCCCATTCAGGTCTGATATGTCAGTGGGTATCACATGTTATCGAATGTCCAATGAAAAACAGTTTCTGATTTTCTCAAAATAAAAAGACATAAGTGTTATTCACAGATACAAAGTTTCTTATATGAATTCTGCTTATCCAAATATTTAGAGGAGGTAGAATAAATTGCCACTTAGAAGTATATTACAAGTTGGAATAGATACTTTTCATAATTAAACATTCATATTATAAATAGACTTCTATATTTATTGAATGTTAGATATTGACTCAGCGACTTGTGTGTTGCATATAATTTCTTGAAATTAAGTGTGAGAATTATAGTCTTTTGTACAATATGTGTATATATAAACATTAAGTGTGATGATATGACATGAACTGTCTGTATAAATACATATTTATTTTGCCCCCCTTTTTTTTTTTTGATGACCACAGAGTGCCGCTACACTGCAGCAATTGTGAACATTTCACAAAAGAATCCTTTCTATGGATAGGAATTGAGAAGGTTGAACTTCATTGGAGGGGTGGTAATCTGGCAAAACAACTAGACCAAAGAGAATTAAAATGGATACATACACTTAGAACATATGCCCAATGGGGTCTAAATAAGGACACAAAAATTGCTGCCTTTGTCTAAAAAACTCTTAACATAGGAAAGGGGGGACAAAATAAATGATAAATTCAAAAGATGAAAATATGGGGCCTAAATAAATCAGTAACATTTTTTGTTCCTGTTGAGGTGAATACGATTATAAGGACACACACAGAAAAAAAAAAAAAAAAAAAAAAGGGGGGGCAAAATAAATATGTATTTATACAGACAGTTCATGTCATATCATCACACTTAATGTTTATATATACACATATTGTACAAAAGAATATAATTCTCACACTTAATTTCAAGAAATTATATGCAACACACAAGTCGCTGAGTCAATATCTAACATTCAATAAATATAGAAGTCTATTTATAATATGAATGTTTAATTATGAATCTATCTATTCCAATTTGTAATATACTTCTAAGTGGCAATTTATTCTACCTCCTCTAAATATTTGGATAAGCAGAATTCATATAAGAAACTTTGTATCTGTGAATAACACTTATGTCTTTTTATTTTGAGAAAATCAGAAACTGTTTTTCATTGGACATTCGATAACATGTGATACCCACTGACATATCAGACCTGAATGGGAACCTAAAATAGAGAACTACCTGAAAGGGAACTACAAAACATCACTATACCAGAAACTGAATTTCATTGGACAACCTATAACATGTGATCTTCACTGACATACCGGACCTGAAAGGGAACTTGAAACAGAAAACTACCTGAAAGGGAACTACAAAACCGGCAAAAATGATGATATCTACAGAAATTTTATATTTTAAAACAAACTTATAGTTTCTAATATAATTAATATTGTTTTTTATGTTTTTTTAGATGTTTATTTTAAATTTACAATTGAAATTTTGAATCGGGTGTAAACCTGCTCTCCTCCAATGGGGAAGCAGGTAGCGTAACTGACATGTATTTAAAGGCCGCCTGTGCAGCGGAAAGGTATGCTTTGGTTTGTAAAGCACTTTTATTGCTCTTGAGAAAGACGGCTGGGACCGTTGAAACGCTTTTGCGTTGAGCCAAATAAAGACAAACTTTTTTACTGAATCTGTGATATTGTCTTTCATATTGGGAAGGAGCCGGTAACCTGCAATATACACTGTGTGTAGATATTCACCTTTGTATGGTGTATTGTCTGATATTTCAGCACCACTATTTTGCACCTAGACTTATACAACTGAGGAAGGAAAGGAAAGGAAGATACCAACGACTGATACAAGCTGAACCAGCGCCTCCAGCTAGCACACCTGATATATTCACACAGACCTTGGGAGAGACTGTGGGACGGCTGCGGTTCACCAGAAGGGGAAAGTATTAATACATATTATACACCTGTTTGCATGTACATTCTTAATAATATTTGCCATCTTAACAGGAACTGGGAAGGCCTGAGACACCACCCTGTCCTCATACACCTTATCAAGATTAGGAATTGAAGATTATTCTGGACGTTTCGGTTCCGAAACCTCCAGAGTAGCAAGCACTTGTTTCAGCAAAAAGCGCAAATTTTCCATCCTAAACCTAAAGTCAGGCTCCTCCGCAGCCGGAGGTTTAAATGACATGGACGCCGACCCAGAAGGGGCCTACTCCGAAGAGTCAGAGTTGGCCTCGTCATTGTATAACACCTCAGAAATTTCCACAGGCGTAGACAAGCCCTGGGCTGGGCTGCGATTATACACCCTAAGCTTGCGCTTAGCAGAACATGGTAAGGCATGGATCATTTTCGATACCGCCTTTTGCAGTTGATCCGCAAAATCTGATGGCCAACGAATCTCTCCCGCAGGAATAATGGTTGGACCCTGGGGCGCTGCATGTGCAATTGGAGATGAATGCAGGGAACGCACTTCACGGGACGGGGAACCCTAAGAGGCGGACGGCTCAGTAGTACTAGACATCCATTTACTTTTAGATGTCGTAACTTTATTAAGGCATGTGGAACATAGTTGAGCAGGTTGTTCTACCAGAACCTCCGCACAATAAACACAGGAATGAGATCTTGTTAAAGAGGGAGAACCCTCTAACGCCTCCATAGCTTGCGCTTTTATTACGGACTAAATTTACTTAATAAACAGGCACCTTTATAATCCAATGGCCGGGGCACTCACCACCTCCTGAGACCCGGACTACAAAAACCGTTTTGTCTCCTGCGCCGCTGATCAACAGAGGATGATAGATAGTTACACCCGGTCACATGGAATGCCCGGCAGGACCGCCCCTGCCTAAGGAGAAAACGCACCAAAAAACGGTCGCACCATACTCACCTGAAAGTCCCACACATTGCCAGAGCCTCATCTCGCACATAATGCAGCAATGACACAATAAACAATATCATGTATAACCCCTCCCCCCCATGTTCAATAATCCCCTTACTTGGAATATTAACCCTTGATTCTGTAAAGATAAAAACGCGTCACACTGTGACCCTGTCTTCTGTGTTATCATTATGTAATAAAAAATGAAACGATCTTACCAGAATCTACGCCGTAGAAAAGGAACACGGCCCTTCAAGTGTGACAGGTTAGTAGCCTCGCTCCTGACATGGACTTGAGTGTAAAAAGCAGGCAGCAAAACTCGTCAACGATGATTACTTGTGGAGCTGTTAATATGAGTCGAGATCGTTTAGCAGAAAGACTCTCCCTGCATCTCACTGAGAGGCTGATAGGACTACTTAAAACTCCAGTCCCAATGTGAAGAGTACTACCCTCCATAAGAGACTACTCCGATCTTCGGCACTTCTCTGCCGTTCTCCTGTGACGAAAGGCAAAGAATGACTGGGGGATGAGGGAAGTATTTAAGCCTTTGGCTGGGGTGTCTTTGCCTCCTCCTGGTGGCCAGGTTCTTAAATCCCAACAGTAATGAATGAAGCCGTGGACTCTTCTCCCCTTTAGATGGAAATACATATGCACACATATATACACATATAATATATATATATATATATACACACATACATTTTTAGAGATGTATATGCATGTATGTGTATGTTAACGCTATTTGGCTGGCTTTTTTTTCTAACACCTGAGATCTCATATCTTTGAGCCTTTATAACTTTTGTATGTATTTTTTTTTAAATCATTTTTGTTAGATGTATTTAGTGTAAGTGTACTTTGTAATGTATTTTTGATGTATTTTGTGACACTTTTTAGTTAGCGAAACAGTTACTCAGGGCTGTGAGGATGAGGTAATCATTCTAGCGTAAATTGCGTTTGCGCCCAAGCGATCGTGTTTACTTTCAACTTGTAATACCCAATGACCTCAAATACCCGCGATAAACCCCTTATCACTCGCACACAAACGTTAGCACTCCACTCGTAATCTGGCCCAATATTGGGAACGAGTGCCCATGTAGTTGAATTGGACAAGTGGCACAGCCTATAAGCTACAAAACAGTGGCACGTTTTGAAAAGTGGGAAGACCCAGGGAGCTGAAAGAGTTTATAGAATTAAATATGTATTGTCTCATGATTCAGAGAGAGCATATCATTTTAAACAACTTTCCAATTTACTTCTATTTTCAAATTGACCCTTTGTTGAAGGAGCAGCAATTCACTACTGTGAGCTAGCTGAACAAACCTGCTGAGCCAAGAGAAATATGTGCAGTGTTCTCACTTTTAGCAGGGGCACCACCCAGCTGATTTTACTGACCACCCGGCTAACATATTAGCTAAAATGAGCTATTTGTCATTTAAAAACATTTATGTTAAATTATGTGATTCATTTGTGCTTTGGAAAGTGGAAACTGATATAGTATTAGAAAATATTATACTGCCCCCATCTGGCTACTTCATAATGCCCCCCGGCTCTGCAAATGTATTTTATGGAAAACACTGATGTGTATATCCACCAATCACCAGTGAGCTCTACCATAGCTATGCATCTCAACAAAGCATACCAAGAGTAAATTAGATTATAGATGTTGGATAATTGTTTAATATTGCATGTTCTATCTGAATCATAAAAAATTCATTTTGACTTTACCTTAACTTTATATACCTTAGTGCAGCAGTTACCAATCACAGCACCAGCAGGCTATCATTAGCCTATCAGTAGCCAGAAACAGGACATCAACCATTACTAACACTCTACTTTTTTATCACCACTGTTTACTCCATTCTCTCCCCACTGGTCAAGCTTTATCTTATCCTCTACAGTCCCTTACCTTCCTTCTACGGTCTATTCCCTCTCTCACTTCTTCCAACTCTCATCCTCTCCTGCTAATATTCTCTAACCCATCCATCCTCTTTTCTCCTCTCAGTTGTCTAATCTATCATCCCAACACTTATTTTGCCCCTCTCTGTGCACACAATGCTAAACTAGATCAATGCCGCTGTTCCTGTCCCAAAATACAATGTATATTGTAATTCTTTCACATATTTCATGTGTGTATACAGAGGACAGAGAAACGGTTAAGTTGAGAGCCAGACCGAACACTCAGTGATTTTCCACTCTGCTATGCAGAAAATTTTCAAAAAGGTCAACAGAAAAATTACAAACGTGCAGAGGGAACAGGGACTCTTCTCATGGGCCCAATGAATGTTCACATTTATAAGAGCATCTGTGCAGGCCTCATATTAACCCTGAATGCATTAACCCCTTCACTATTAGGAATAAAACAAAAGATACTGCTATTTAATCCTAAAACAAGGCACAAACATTAAAGGGACATAAAAGTACAAAAAGTAAATGTCCTAATGATTCTAATGCTTGCATATAACTATCGGCTAGATTACAAGTTGTGCGTTAGGGTAAAACTCTTTTTTCTATGGGACTTCCATAGCGCCGGTATTACGAGTCTGTCCTGGGAGGCCAAAAAGTGAGCGGTACACCCTACCCTGTCAAGAGTCCTAACGCATTTAAAAGTCAGTAGTTAAGAGTTTTATGGTACAACGCTGTAACATAAAATTCATAACTAAAGTGCTAAAAAGTACTCTAACACCCATAAACTACCTATTAACCCCTAAACCTAGGCCCTCCCGCATCGCAAACACTATAATAACATTTTTAACCCCTAATCTGCCGCTCCGGACACCGCCGCCACCTACATTATATTTATGAACCCCTAATCTGCTGCCCCCAACATCGCCGGCACCTACATTATATTTATTAACCCCTAATCTGCCGCCCCCAATGTTGCCGCAACCTACCTATACTTATTAACCCCTAATCTGCCGCCCAACGTCGCTGACACTATAATAAACATATTAACCCCTAAACCGCCGCACTCCCGCCTCGCAAACATTAGTTAAATATTATTAACCCCTAATCTGTCATCCCTAACATCGCCGCCACCTACCTACATTTATTAACCCCTAATCTGCCGCCCCCAACGTCGCCGCCACTATACTAAATGTATTAACCTCTAAATCTAAGTCTAACCCTAACCCTAGAACCCCCTAACTTAAATATAATTACAATAAATCTAAATAAAAATTCCTATCATTAAAGGGACACTGAACCCAATTTTTTTCTTTCATGATTCAGATAGAGCATGTAATTGTAAGCAACTTTCTAATTTACTTCTATTATCAATTTTTCTTCATTCTCTTGCAATCTTTATTTGAAAAGAAGGCATCTCAGCTAAGGAGCCAGCAAATTGTGGGTTCAGAACCATGGACAGCACTTGTTTAAAGGTGCTGTCCAATCAACAAGGACAACCCAGGTTGTTCACCTAAAATGGGCCGGCATCTAAACTTACATTCTTGCTTTTCAAATAAACATACCAAGAAAATGAAGACAATTTGATAATAGGAGTAAATTAGAAAGTTGCTTAAAATTGCATGCTCTATCTGAATCACAAAATAATTTTATTGGCTACAGTGTCCCTTTAACTAAATAATTCCTATTTAAAACTAAATATTTACCTATAAAAACAGAATTTATGTTTACCTGATAAATTACTTTCTCCAACGGTGTGTCCGGTCCACGGCGTCATCCTTACTTGTGGGATATTCTCTTCCCCAACAGGAAATGGCAAAGAGCCCAGCAAAGCTGGTCACATGATCCCTCCTAGGCTCCGCCTACCCCAGTCATTCGACCGACGTTAAGGAGGAATATTTGCATAGGAGAAACCATATGGTACCGTGGTGACTGTAGTTAAAGAAAATAAATTATCAGACCTGATTAAAAAAACCAGGGCGGGCCGTGGACCGGACACACCGTTGGAGAAAGTAATTTATCAGGTAAACATAAATTCTGTTTTCTCCAACATAGGTGTGTCCGGTCCACGGCGTCATCCTTACTTGTGGGAACCAATACCAAAGCTTTAGGACACGGATGAAGGGAGGGAGCAAATCAGGTCACCTAAATGGAAGGCACCACGGCTTGCAAAACCTTTCTCCCAAAAATAGCCTCAGAAGAAGCAAAAGTATCAAACTTGTAAAATTTGGTAAAAGTGTGCAGTGAAGACCAAGTCGCTGCCCTACATATCTGATCAACAGAAGCCTCGTTCTTGAAGGCCCATGTGGAAGCCACAGCCCTAGTGGAATGAGCTGTGATTCTTTCGGGAGGCTGCCGTCCGGCAGTCTCGTAAGCCAATCTGATGATGCTTTTAATCCAAAAAGAGAGAGAGGTAGAGGTTGCTTTTTGACCTCTCCTTTTACCGGAATAAACAACAAACAAGGAAGATGTTTGTCTAAAATCCTTTGTAGCATCTAAATAGAATTTTAGAGCGCGAACAACATCCAAATTGTGCAACAAACGTTCCTTCTTTGAAACTGGTTTCGGACACAGAGAAGGTACGATAATCTCCTGGTTAATGTTTTTGTTAGAAACAACTTTTGGAAGAAAACCAGGTTTAGTACGTAAAACCACCTTATCTGCATGGAACACCAGATAAGGAGGAGAACACTGCAGAGCAGATAATTCTGAAACTCTTCTAGCAGAAGAAATTGCAACTAAAAACAAAACTTTCCAAGATAATAACTTAATATCAACGGAATGCAAGGGTTCAAACGGAACCCCCTGAAGAACTGAAAGAACTAAATTGAGACTCCAAGGAGGAGTCAAAGGTTTGTAAACAGGCTTAATTCTAACCAGAGCCTGAACAAAGGCTTGAACATCTGGCACAGCGGCCAGCTTTTTGTGAAGTAACACAGACAAGGCAGAAATCTGTCCCTTCAGGGAACTTGCAGATAATCCTTTTTCCAATCCTTCTTGAAGGAAGGATAGAATCCTAGGAATCTTAACCTTGTCCCAAGGGAATCCTTTAGATTCACACCAACAGATATATTTTTTCCAAATTTTGTGGTAAATCTTTCTAGTTACAGGCTTTCTGGCCTGAACAAGAGTATCGATAACAGAATCTGAGAACCCTCGCTTCGATAAGATCAAGCGTTCAATCTCCAAGCAGCCAGCTGGAGTGAAACCAGATTCGGATGTTCGAACGGACCCTGAACAAGAAGGTCTCGTCTCAAAGGTAGCTTCCAAGGTGGAGCCGATGACATATTCACCAGATCTGCATACCAAGTCCTGCGTGGCCACGCAGGAGCTATCAAGATCACCGACGCCCTCTCCTGATTGATCCTGGCTACCAGCCTGGGGATGAGAGGAAACGGCGGGAACACATAAGCTAGTTTGAAGGTCCAAGGTGCTACTAGTGCATCCACTAGAGCCGCCTTGGGATCCCTGGATCTGGACCCGTAGCAAGGAACTTTGAAGTTCTGACGAGAGGCCATCAGATCCATGTCTGGAATGCCCCACAGCTGAGTGACTTGGGCAAAGATTTCCGGATGGAGTTCCCACTCCCCCGGATGCAATGTCTGACGACTCAGAAAATCCGCTTCCCAATTTTCCACTCCTGGGATGTGGATAGCAGACAGGTGGCAGGAGTGAGACTCCGCCCATAGAATGATTTTGGTCACTTCTTCCATCGCCAGGGAACTCCTTGTTCCCCCCTGATGGTTGATGTACGCAACAGTTGTCATGTTGTCTGATTGAAACCGTATGAACTTGGCCCTCGCTAGCTGAGGCCAAGCCTTGAGAGCATTGAATATCGCTCTCAGTTCCAGAATATTTATCGGTAGAAGAGATTCTTCCCGAGACCAAAGACCCTGAGCTTTCAGGGATCCCCAGACCGCGCCCCAGCCCATCAGACTGGCGTCGGTCGTGACAATGACCCACTCTGGTCTGCGGAATGTCATCCCTCGTGACAGGTTGTCCAGGGACAGCCACCAACGGAGTGAGTCTCTGGTCCTCTGATTTACTTGTATCTTCGGAGACAAGTCTGTATAGTCCCCATTCCACTGACTGAGCATGCACAGTTGTAATGGTCTTAGATGAATGCGTGCAAAAGGAACTATGTCCATTGCCGCTACCATCAACCCGATCACTTCCATGCACTGAGCTATGGAAGGAAGAGGAACGGAATGAAGTATCCGACAAGAGTCTAGAAGTTTTGTTTTTCTGGCCTCTGTCAGAAAAATCCTCATTTCTAAGGAGTCTATTATTGTTCCCAAGAAGGGAACCCTTGTTGACGGAGATAGAGAACTCTTTTCCACGTTCACTTTCCATCCGTGAGATCTGAGAAAGGCCAGGACAATGTCCGTGTGAGCCTTTGCTTGAGGAAGGGACGACGCTTGAATCAGAATGTCGTCCAAGTAAGGTACTACAGCAATGCCCCTTGGTCTTAGCACAGCTAGAAGGGACCCTAGTACCTTTGTGAAAATCCTTGGAGCAGTGGCTAATCCGAAAGGAAGCGCCACGAACTGGTAATGTTTGTCCAGGAATGCGAACCTCAGGAACCGATGATGTTCCTTGTGGATAGGAATATGTAGATACGCATCCTTTAAATCCACCGTGGTCATGAATTGACCTTCCTGGATGGAAGGAAGAATAGTTCGAATGGTTTCCATCTTGAACGATGGAACCTTGAGAAACTTGTTTAAGATCTTGAGATCTAAGATTGGTCTGAACGTTCCCTCTTTTTTGGGAACTATAAACAGATTGGAGTAGAACCCCATCCCTTGTTCTCTTAATGGAACAGGATGAATCACTCCCATTTTTAACAGGTCTTCTACACAATGTAAGAATGCCTGTCTTTTTATGTGGTCTGAAGACAACTGAGACCTGTGGAACCTCCCCCTTGGGGGAAGTCCCTTGAATTCCAGAAGATAACCTTGGGAGACTATTTCTAGCGCCCAAGGATCCAGAACATCTCTTGCCCAAGCCTGAGCGAAGAGAGAGAGTCTGCCCCCCACCAGATCCGGTCCCGGATCGGGGGCCAACATTTCATGCTGTCTTGGTAGCCGTGGCAGGTTTCTTGGCCTGCTTTCCCTTGTTCCAGCCTTGCATTGGTCTCCAAACTGGCTTGGCTTGAGAAGTATTACCCTCTTGCTTAGAGGACGTAGCACTTTGGGCTGGTCCGTTTCTACGAAAGGGACGAAAATTAGGTTTATTTTTTGCCTTGAAAGGCCGATCCTGAGGAAGGGCGTGGCCCTTACCCCCAGTGATATCAGAGATAATCTCTTTCAAGTCAGGGCCAAACAGCGTTTTCCCCTTGAAAGGAATGTTAAGTAGCTTGTTCTTGGAAGACGCATCAGCCGACCAAGATTTCAACCAAAGCGCTCTGCGCGCCACAATAGCAAACCCAGAATTCTTAGCCGCTAACCTAGCCAATTGCAAAGTGGCGTCTAGGGTGAAAGAATTAGCCAATTTGAGAGCATTGATTCTGTCCATAATCTCCTCATAAGGAGGAGAATCACTATCGACCGCCTTTATCAGCTCATCGAACCAGAAACATGCGGCTGTAGCGACAGGGACAATGCATGAAATTGGTTGTAGAAGGTAACCCTGCTGAACAAACATCTTTTTAAGCAAACCTTCTAATTTTTTATCCATAGGATCTTTGAAAGCACAACTATCCTCTATGGGTATAGTGGTGCGTTTGTTTAAAGTGGAAACCGCTCCCTCGACCTTGGGGACTGTCTGCCATAAGTCCTTTCTGGGGTCGACCATAGGAAACAATTTTTTAAATATGGGGGGAGGGACGAAAGGAATACCGGGCCTTTCCCATTCTTTATTAACAATGTCCGCCACCCGCTTGGGTATAGGAAAAGCTTCTGGGAGCCCCGGCACCTCTAGGAACTTGTCCATTTTACATAGTTTCTCTGGGATGACCAACTTGTCACAATCATCCAGAGTGGATAATACCTCCTTAAGCAGAATGCGGAGATGTTCCAACTTAAATTTAAATGCAATCACATCAGGTTCAGCTTGTTGAGAAATGTTCCCTGAATCAGTAATTTCTCCCTCAGACAAAACCTCCCTGGCCCCATCAGACTGGGTTAGGGGCCCTTCAGAAATATTATTATCAGCGTCGTCATGCTCTTCAGTATCTAAAACAGAGCAGTCGCGCTTACGCTGATAAGTGTTCATTTTGGCTAAAATGTTTTTGACAGAATTATCCATTACAGCCGTTAATTGTTGCATAGTAAGGAGTATTGGCGCGCTAGATGTACTAGGGGCCTCCTGAGTGGGCAAGACTCGTGTAGACGAAGGAGGGAATGATGCAGTACCATGCTTACTCCCCTCACTTGAGGAATCATCTTGGGCATCATTGTCATTGTCACATAAATCACATTTATTTAAATGAATAGGAATTCTGGCTTCCCCACATTCAGAACACAGTCTATCTGGTAGTTCAGACATGTTAAACAGGCATAAACTTGATAACAAAGTACAAAAAACGTTTTAAAATAAAACCGTTACTGTCACTTTAAATTTTAAACTGAACACACTTTATTACTGCAAATGCGAAAAAACATGAAGGAATTGTTCAAAATTCACCAAATTTTCACCACAGTGTCTTAAAGCCTTAAAAGTATTGCACACCAAATTTGGAAGCTTTAACCCTTAAAATAACGGAACCGGAGCCGTTTTGAACTTTAACCCCTTTACAGTCCCTGGTATCTGCTTTGCTGAGACCCAACCAAGCCCCAAGGGGAATACGATACCAAATGACGCCTTCAGAAAGTCTTTTCTAAGTATCAGAGCTCCTCTCACATGCGACTGCATGCCATGCCTCTCAAAAACAAGTGCGCAACACCGGCGCGAAAATGAGGCTCTGCCTATGCTTTGGGAGGCTACCAGCCTTAAAAAACACTAAAAAACTCTAAGCCATCTCCGTGGAGATGTTGCCTGTACAACGGCAAAGAGAATGACTGGGGTAGGCGGAGCCTAGGAGGGATCATGTGACCAGCTTTGCTGGGCTCTTTGCCATTTCCTGTTGGGGAAGAGAATATCCCACAAGTAAGGATGACGCCGTGGACCGGACACACCTATGTTGGAGAAATAAACCCTAAGCTAGCTACAATATAACTAATAGTTACATTGTATCTATCTTATGGTTTATTTTTATTTTACAGGCAAGTTTGTATTAATTTTAACTAGGTAGACTAGTTATTAAATAGTTATTAACTATTTAATAACTACCTAGCTAAAATAAATACAAAAGTACCTGTAAAATAAAACCTAACCTAAGTTACACTAACACCTAACACTACACTATAATTAAATAAATTAAATACAAGTACCTAAATTAAATTAAATTAGCTAAAGTACAAAAAAAAAAAAACACTAAATTACAGAAAATAATAAACAAATTACAGATATTTAACGAAATAATTTTTATTGAGAAAAAGATAACAAGTTCCATGACAAATATAGCATATATATAAATGTGACATGACAATTCTTATTATACAGAGAATGCAGTAATGTCATGGTGGACCATTTCCCTCATATAGGTCCACCATTTTGTGCCTAGTGCTTCATGTTATTGTCATAGTATTGTTCATCATGGACAAAAAAATCACCTCAAATAAAGCCATTTAAGGAAATAAAGAGTAAAAGATGCAATACTTTTCCTCTTGTTTGCAAACTTTCATAATTAGATATTAGAAAGAAAGTAGAAAGGAATAAGAAAAAGTAGAGAGAAGAATAGAAGAGAATCTCCCAATTAAAGAAGGGGGAAGTAAAAGGTTGAGAGCCAGTGTCACTAGTGGGTATCTATTCTTCCTGTTGTTCCCTCCATTACCTGTATGCTACGTCTGTTCCTCATTCGTTGAGTGTCTGTCCAAACTATCCAGTCCTCCCATATCTGGAGGAACTCTGTTCTGGTATTAAGTAGGGTAGAGGAAATGTCTGCCATTTGATAATAATATTTAAGTTTATTTATTATGATATTGAAGCTAGGCACTGAAGACATCCAGAACCTTGCTATTGAGGTCTTGACAGCTGTGCAGACCATTCCTACTAACTTTGATTTAGCTTTGGTAAGGCCCTCAATCGGAAAGTGCAGCAAAGCCTGTTCTCTACTTAGTGTGATTTGTCTATTTAGTATTTCAGTTAGAAGATTATTGGTTTGTGACCAAATCTTCTGCACCTCCACGCAGGACCACCACATATGTGTGTAAGAACCAACGTCTCCGCAGCCTCTGTAGCAAGACTTAGGGGTTTTGTCTGTCCACTGTATTCTGCTGGGATGTAGGTACCACCTATACGCTACTTTAATGTAATTTTCTTTCAGATTGGCACTGATAGAACACGCCTGACCTTTTTTTAGGATTTCAGACCATTCTAGAGGCTCTTTTACAAACTGTCCTTCCTCTTCCCATTTTACCATAAAATGTAGTTTGTCTTCTGTGCTATTGTTATTTAATAGGTTATATAAAATCGATATAGCTCCCTTAGTTCTAGTTGCAGATGTGCATATCTTTTCAAAGGGGGTGTGTACTGTGTGTGAAGGTGGCCTATTTCCTTAATTCTAGATTTCAGCTGCATATAGTGGAGCCAAGAGCCCGGCAATATCGGTTGGATAGAATTATATTCCTCATAAGATATGAAAGTGGAGTTCGTCATAGTGTCAGCTATCCGGTATAGTCCTTTGTTAGCCCATATGTTGCTTATTGCTTTTGGAACCTGAACAGATGGCAAATTTAACGGTGTTGCCAAAGAGCTAGCTGTATGTAATTTGTATTTTCCCTGTAGAGTATCCCATAATCTAATAGAATGTGCTATGGAGAGGTAGTTGGACCAATTCAATGGTCTGTCTCTCTTAGGTGTCCACAGAATCTGATAGATTGGTATAGTCGTAACATGTCACTTTCTAATTTTACCCACTTTATGTCGTTCCCTCCAGTATTCCAGAGCGAAGTTTGTGCTAATCTGGCAGCCCAAAAGTACTTTTGTAGGTCTGGCACTCCTAATCCTCCTCGGTCTTTACCTTGAAGCAATGTTTTCCTATTAATTCTAGCCTTTTTATTAACCCAAACAAACTTTAACATATTTCTCTGCATATCTAGTATGTCCTCTTGGGGAACGGTAATAGGTAACGCTCTGAAGAGATAGAGCAGCTTTGGTAATATTATCATTTTTGTAATTACTATTTTACCATAAAAAGATACTTTATAAGTTGACCAAGTTTTCATTTCCCTTTTAAGATGTGTAAACATTTTTTTATAGTTTAGTTTATATATGTTATCTAGATTATTTGATATGGCAATGCCTAGGTATGTAATGTTAGAGGAGGCCCATTTAAAGTCAAAATTGATCTCAAGAAGTTTTTTTGTTGCTTCTGGGAGGTGGGTTTCTAGTGCCTCGCATTTGTCATTGTTTATTTTATATCCGGATAGTCTCCCAAAATCTGATAATAATTTGTAAAGCGGGGGCAGGGATAACATAGGTTTAGTGATAGTTAATATCACATCATCAGCGAATAATGCGAGTTTGTGTACCGTGTCGCCTAATTGAATTCCTGTGATGTCATTCTGATTTCTAATAGTCGCTGCTAACGGCTCTATACAGAGGGCAAAAAGTAACGGGGAAAGGGGGCACCCCTGTCTCGTTCCATTTCGGATCCTGATTGATTTGGATTGGTAACCTGAGAGTCTGATAAAAGCTGATGGGGTCGTATACAATGCCTGAATTGCCTTCAAGAATTTTCCCTTTATCCCAAACTGCTGCAATGTCAGGAACATATAGTCCCAAAAGATTCTACCGAACACCTTCTCTGCGTCCAAAGATAGGAACAGAGAAGGCGTTCTTTCTTTATTTGCATAATCAATTAAGTCGATTATCTTTCTAACATTATCGGGCGCCTCCCTCCCTCTAATAAATCCTACCTGATCAGGGTCGACTAAGCTGGTCAGCACTGGGTTTAACCTATTGGCTAGTATTTTAGTAAAAAGCTTGAGATCTAAGTTTATTAATGATAAAGGCCTATAATTTTTACAATGAAATTTGTCCCTACCTGGTTTAGGCACCACACAAATTCTTGCTGATAGAAGCTCTGGTGGAACAAAACCTCCTTGGAGTATGTGATTAAAGGATTCAACTAAATGTGGAACTAAATCTACCGAAAACTTCTTATAGAACCCCCCCGAATACCCATCTGGGCCTGGGGCTTTATTACTTTTAATTTGTTTTATTGCAATTATAACTTCCCTAGGAGAAATTGGGGCGTCTAATTGACCTGCGCGTTCTTCGTCTAGCTGGGGAATATTACTTTCCGTTAGAAAAGTCTGAATTTGTGTGACCCTGTTTTTAGACTTATCGATCGGCAGATTATATAAGGATTGGTAAAAATCAGCAAAGGCATTAGCTATTTGTGGGGGATCGTTAAGGAGATGACCCTCTGGAGTTTGCAGTTGGGTAACAGAGGAAATACGCGTTATATTCCTAATTTTCCTAGCTAACATTCGATCAGGCTTATTAGCGTATATGAAATATTGCGCTTCAATTATTCTCAGGGATGATAAGGCCTCCTCATTCAATATAGTGTCTATTTCAGCTTTTTTAGCTATGATTGCTCTAGCACCGGCTTCTGTTCTGTTATGTATGTGAGTCTTCTGAAGTTTATCTAATTCTAATTTTTTTTGCCGAAGGGCCTCTTTTCTCTTATTGATTATAAGGGCCTTCTCCCTAATAAGTACACCCCTAAGGTATGATTTAAAAGCCCCCCATGCATATAGCGGATTTTCTGTTGAATTTTTATTTATTTGCCAATATTCCTTGATAGATCTGATCAGTTTTTGGGAGATAACTTCATCTTTTAATAAGTGCATATCTAGTGTCCAATTTCTCTGTCTTGAGGGGTCAAAGAACCCCCCTAGGGAAATCTCAACAATGGAGTGATCTGACCATGATGTTTGGGATATGTTTGTATTTACTAGCAAAGGGCATAGAATCTGGCTAATAAAGATATAATCAATCTTAGAGTATGATTGATGTGCGGCTGAGTAATAGGTAAAACCTTTCATTGAACGATTGCAGATACGCCACACATCTATCAAGTTATGGTCTAAAATTAAGTCGCTTAAAATTTTGGAGGAGGATTTATGCGGCGCAGGGGACCTATCAAGTTGGTCATTGATTGTGAGGTTAAAATCCCCCCCAAGAACAATCTTGTATTTCTTCCAAGTGGTTAGTATTTTACTGATCTTCGCTATAAACCTTCCCTGTTCTTCGTTTGGAGCATAAATGTTACCTAATATTATTGGGCTACCCTGAATTTTACCTTTTAAGATGAGAAACCTCCCTCCCGGGTCTCTGATAACTTCTTCCTCCTGAAAGCTTAGATTGTCTCTTATTAAGATAGAAACCCCTCCTTTCTTTTTAGCTCCAACTGCATGGTATTGAGTTGGGAAAGCTGCATCCCAATATTTTGGGGTGGTTACCCTAGTAAAGTGTGTTTCTTGAAGCATAATCACCTGCGCGTTTAATGACTTGTACTCTGCTATAGCTTTTTTCCTCTTTATATGTGAGTGAAGACCCCTCACATTGTGTGATATTATTTTAAAAGACATGTTTGATGTATGTGTGGATTTATGAGATATAGTGTACTTAACTGCATTCCTCTGCTAGTGCCGATTTTGTTCTTACCCATATTAGAATGGATCCCAACCTTTGTGAGTCTGTCAGGGGTCTCAGGCCGAGATAACCCACCAGTGACCATGGGAGAGGAGAAACGGAAAGAGAAAAGAAAAGAATTAAAAGTGAAGATAGGAAAAAAGACAATAAATCGTATCTGTAAGTGATACATAACCAACATTAATCTAATGTCGTACTCTCGCACCGGGGGTGCACAACCTTATATAATGCATTAATGTAATTAACTAAACAAGCAAATCTTAATCTGAGCAATTCGATAGATGTAACCTGAATCAAAACATTTTAATGACCTTGTATTCAAATAACAGTGGTAAAGTGATTTAGCTCCCCTCCCTAATAGATATGGAGCCTCATTATTGTAATAGAAGTCGTTGCTAATTTAGCCGCTATTATATTCATAGCTGTACTAAATACTTCTATGTAGCTGTAACTAACCAACGGGTTAGTGGATTCTCACTTTTTCTCTTAACAATTTTAAACACAACCTTAACTTTGAATTACATTTCAATATTTCTTCGAGTTGCTAATATCCTAAAAGGCATAGCTTAGATATAACAGCATAAATCTTCCCTCAATCTGATGTATCCTATCAGGGGGGAGTTCTACAAGCAATGATCAGCCGAGTTCTCTAATCTTATTTAACCTGGATCTACTTCTTCGGTTAGCTGAGATCGTTTCCTTGGAGTTTGTGGTCTTGTTTCTTTATCCCAGATTGGCTGTGTTCTTTTCTTGGGGGCTCTTTGAGGTAACGGTAAGGCCGTCTCTTCCATTGGTATTTTCATTTGCTTCATCATTTTGATACCTTCCTCTAAGTTAGTGCAGGAGTATGAGGTGTTATGATATGTACAGATAAGTCGAAAGGGGAATGACCACCTGTACTTCAATTTAGCTTTCTGCAAGGCTTCGACAACTGGCTTAAGATCTCTACGTTTCTTTAAGGTGGTTGGTGACAGATCCGAATAGAACTGTAGCTTATGTCCTTCAAATTCGAACTGTGGACTCTTCCTTGCGGCCTGTACTACTTTTTCTTTAGTCAGGAAATAGTGAAATTTGATTATGACATCTCTTGATGCGTTAGGATTTTGAGGCCTATTTAAGGCTCTATGAGCTCTGTCCATCAGCAAAAAATCTTCCTCTATGTCAGGTAACAGTTTTCTGAAGATAGTAGGTAGCACTTCTTGAAGGTTATCAAAAGTTTCTGGGAGATTACGAACCCTAATATTAGATCTCCGAGACCTATTCTCTAAGTCTTCAATTTGGGATTCCAACGTTGAAATCTGTTTTTCTTGTTCTGTCATAACAGAGTGAACTTCCGTCAAATCATCTATCACTTCATCTACTTTATCCTCTATTACTGAGGTCCTATTGCCAATGCTCAGTATGTCTGACTTCAATTCTGCTATTGCTGATCTCAACTCCTTCTGAAATATCTCTCTTATTTGCCCTACCAGGGTAGTAGAGGGGATACCTATCTGATCTGTTGAAGTGTCGTCAGACATACTATCCTGATCCACAGCTGAGGACAAGGCCGCCTGATTTAAGGCTTTTCGATTCTTTTTAGCTTGGGCCCTTGATAAGCAGTCTTTGACTGTTTGGTGTTTTCCTTCCATAATATTACTAATTCTGGCTCCGGGACAATTCTCCACAATCTATATAGTATGCTTAATTTAGGTAGTGTTTTATTGATATCACCACTGTCAAACGAGCATGTGTTAATAGTTTAGCTCTATTGTAGATGCTCTCTATTTTTCTTGCTTGTGGTATTTACTTGTAAGCTCACATTGTGCACCCCCCCTGACAGGAGCAGCTTATTCAACAATCATTTTTTCTAAACTATTGGTCAGGAGAAGCAACAGGGTACTCTCTTTCCAGAACACTTTTCCTCTTTTGTACCTTAATCTCTAAGCTACTGTTGCTATGGGAGATCAAGAAAGGGCTCATGCTCTAAGCAAATAGTTATATGAGAGTATAGTTGCAAAAGGGAAATAAATCAATCACATCACAACATTACACACCTGTGATTCATCTAATGAATACCCCAAAAAGGAGAGAAATGTTTGCATCATCACCTTTACACTTAGCAATCTGCCTCTTGACTCGGGGAACAGGGATACGACACCAGGGAAGGGAAAAGGGGCAGTGGAAGTGACCAGCCCAGACTAGCTGGGCCGGAAAGGGAGAGCCTTGAGGTGTTGTTGCTTTAATAGGTAAACATTGAGGTTACAGCTTTAGACTGATATTTATGGTAATAACCTGTGGAAAGTAAATGGTTAGGAGAACAATTAAAGCAATGAAGCAGGTCAGTACTTCACCTGTAGTCATACCCTCTCATGTACTTATTTTGTGGTTGCAACACAAATATGATAGTGGGGGTAGAGAACCTAGAAAAGAAAAGTGCAGGTTAAACCATATATATATAGCTAAAGAAAAAAGGACACTACACCCTAGACATAGAGTCAGGGACAACCTAAGCTGGCGCAGCAGCCTTATCCTTTGTTATACTGTGCAGTAATATAGTTCCAATCTCTGCTATTCAAGCTAGTTAGGTATATTTGATGAAGTTTATGTCCCAAATCCGGGTTCCCTTAGAAGTAGAGGTAATCTCCGCTGTGGTTGATGTATATGACAGTTCAGGGTATGGTGACGCTGCCCCTTTTAGGGAATACTGCGTCCCTAGTCAAATTCAGAAAAAGTCCCCAGATAAGTGTTTAAATATCCTGTCAGGGGCAATGCAGGTCCACAGTGGACTCCTGGATATCTGGGCTCTTTTTACAGATAATCTGTGTAGTTGCTGTCCTTCAAAGGGCCTTTTTTAAGTGTATGCAAAAGTTCCCTAGCCCTATCTGGTGAGCAACTGGTGGGGGTAAGCCCTAGGTAGTCACTAGTCCCAATAGGACCTAAGGAGATCTCTTGAATATACTAGCGTAGCTGCACAAATCAAAAGTCTTGTCCCAAAATGGCGGGTATTCGCGCCTTTTCTCTACCTAGTAGCGCAGCAAGTAGGCCCCACCATAGCCCGCGTGTACTCCGTTTATCCTATCTCCTTTTCAGCGGTGCAGGCTCTCACCCCCTAATGCCCACAACACAGGCAGCACTAACCTTAGAGGATCGTTGGCGTATGCAGGCAAGGCTTCCAGCCGCACTAATCCCCTCCTTCCTCTCTTCGGTCTGTGGCTCCGGAGCGGGTCCCCGGCCCTCCGGAGCAAATCAGGTGGAGGAAGGCTGGCGGCTGATCCCAGCCAAAAGAAGCAAGGTCCCACTGGCTCTCCTAGGCGGAACACTCGGTCCCACGATCACCGTTGAGATAGAAGCCGGTCCTTTGGGTAAGTGCTCCGGAGCGGGTCCCCGTCCCTCCGGAGCAGTGTGGTATGAAGCTGGCGGCTGATGGTAGTAGAGACTTATTCTCCGGAGCGGAGTTCAAACCTCCCGGAGATAGCAATCCTCCGCTGCACGTCCTGGTGAATGTTCTTAGTGGCCGCCAGAGACCAAGATTTCTTCAGAGCAGCGTAGATTGCAATCGGCCTAGATTCGATCGCGCTGCTCCTGTTGGGCTCAAATGTCGAGCCAAAAGTTGCAATTCCGGCTCTTAGAGTTCTGAGAAAGTGAGCCAGACTGTAGAGTAGGGTAAATCCAAACACTTTGACTCTCTTTTATCGTTAATTAAGCGATTAATTAGGTATTAAATCCTTTGCTTCTCAGGAGCTAAGCTCACACACGTCCGAGCTGTGCAGTGGCTAGCCCCGCCTCTCTCCAAATTACAGATATTTAAACTAATTACACCTAATTTAATAGCCCTATCAAAATCAATCAGCCAATAGAATGCAAGCTCAATCCTATTGGCTGATTGGATTTTTTCTACCTTAATTCCGATTGGCTGATAGAATTCTATCAGCCAATCAGAATCGAAGGGACGCCATCATGGATGATAAAGGTACCTTCATTCGTCTTTAGTTGTCGGATGAAGAGGATGCTCCACGTCGGATGTCTTGAAGATGGACCCGCTCCGCGACGGATGGATGAAGATAGAAGATGCCGTCTGACGACTTCTCCAGGCTTCGTTGAGGACTTCGGCCCGGCTTGGATGATGACTTCTCCCGGTAAATCGATCTTCAGGGGGTTAGTGTTAGGTTTTTTTAAGGGTGTATTGGGTAGGTTTAATTTTTAGGTTAGGGTTTGGGCTTGCAAAAGAGCTAACTGCCCTTTTAAGGGCAATGCCCATCCAAATGCTCTTTTCAGGGCAATGGGGAGCTTAGGTTTTTTAGATAGTATTTTATTTGGGGGATTGGTTGTGTGGGTGGTGGGTTTTACTGTTGGGGCAGTTGTTTGTATTCTTATTTTACAGGTAAAAGAGCTGATTACTTTGGGGCAATGCCCTGCAAAAGGCCCTTTTAAGGGCTATTGGTAGTTTAGTTTAGGCTAGGGTTTTTTTTTTGTTTTTTGGGGGGGGGCTTTTTTTATTTTGATAGGGCTATTAGATTAGGTGTAATTAGTTTAAATATCTTGTAATTTGTTTATTATTTACTGTAATTTAGTGTTTGTTTGTTTGTTTTTGTACTTTAGCTAATTTAATTTAATTTAATTGATTTAATGGTTGTTAATTTAGTTAATTTATTTAATTATAGTGTAGTGTTAGGTGTTAGTGTAACTTAGGTTAGGTTTTATTTTACAGGTACTTTTGTATTTATTTTAGCTAGATAGTTAATAAATAGTTGATAACTATTTAATAACTATTCTACCTAGTTAAAATAAATACAAACTTGCCTGTAAAATAAAAATAAAACCTAAGATAGATACAATGTAACTATGTTATATTGTAGCTAGCTTAGGGTTTATTTTATAGGCAAGTATTTAGTTTTACATAGGAATAATTTAGGTAATGATTATAATTTTCTTTAGATTTCTTTTAATTATATTTAAGTTAGGGGGTGTTAGGGTTAGGGTTAGACTTAGATTTAGGGGTTAATAACTTTAATATAGTGGCGGCGACGTTGGGGGTGGCAGATTAGGGGTTAATAAATGTAGGTAGGTGGTGTCGATGTTAGGGACGGCATATTAGGGGTTAATAATATTTAACTAATGTTTGTGAGGCGGGAGTGCGGTGGTTTAGGGTTTCATATGCTTATTATAATGGCGGTGACGTTGGGGACGGCAGATTAGGGGTTAATAAGTGTAGGTAGGTGGCGTGACATTGGGGGTGGAAGATTAGGGGTTAATAAATATAATGTAGGTGTCGGCGATGTTGGGGGCAGCAGATTAGGGGTTCATAAGTATAATGTAGGTGGCGGCGGTGTCCGGAGCGGCAGATTAGGGGGTTAATAAATATAATGCAGGTGTCGGCGATGTTGGGGGCGGCAGATTAGGGGTTAATAAGTGTAAGATTAGGGGTGTTTAGACTCGGGGTTCATGTTAGGGTGTTAGGAGTAAACATACATTTTATTTCCCAATAGGAATCAATGGGGCTGTGTTACTGAGTTTTACGCTGCTTTTTTGCAGGTGTTAGACTTTTTCTCAGCCGGCTCTCCCCGTTGATTCCTATGGGGAAATCATGCATGAGCACATACGACCATCTCACCTCTGACTTAAGCAGCGCTGGTATTGGAGTGCGGTAATGAGCAAAAACTCGTAATACCAGCGTTGCATGTAAGTGAGCGGTGAGGGAAAACTGCTTGTTAGCACCGCACAGCTCAAAATGAAAAACTCGTAATCTAGCCATATGTGTTTAAAGTTAACTCCAGGATTGCAATACATTACAGGGAGCTAACTGGTAATTGGTGGCTACTCACATATGCCTCTTGTCATTGGCTTAACAGATGTGTTTATGCGGTTAAAAACAGATCTGTATGCAAGCCATAGTACTTTTTTTTTACATTTTTGTATCCCTTTAACCACTGAACTAATTGGAGACAGGCCTGTGTTACCCTTGTTTGTATCTCAGTGTGTTTAATAGAGGGCATGCATTGTGTGGCTGTATACTAGGGAGCCAGTGATGAAGAAACCTTGGCATGGTCCTGGGCCTATCAACTTTTGGCTAAATGCTGTAACTAACTCTTCCATTTTACTTTTAATCTAGCTGTGTGCTTACAAGAGAGACAAGAGAGTGCCAGACTTTCTATGTGTTGCGTTAATACTTTTGTTTTGTAATTTTCCCTATGGGCTTTACACCCAGGCTTGTCTGGGGTTAACTGAGTCCCTGAAAGCTGTTCAGCTGGCTGTGAGTGCTGGTGAGCACCCAGGGCTGTGTGTTTTGCAGGGTCACATGATATGTCTGATTTGAGGGTGCAGTCCATTTCTGTATTTTAATATACTATAATACTGTATATATACACACACACACCATGGGAATTTATATGTAGTTTTCCTCCCCTTCAAGCTATGATATCCCGAACTCTTCTGTGAAGGCCTTTCACACAATTTTAGAGTGTGTCTCTGGTCATCTGTGTCCATTTAGCCAAAACAGCTTCATAGAGTTCAGGCACTGAGACAAGGTCTGGATCCCAATCATGTTCCATTTGACCCCAAAGGTGTTCAATACGGTTTTAGTCATGGCTCTGTGCGGGTCATTCAAGTTTCTCCACACTAAACTTGTCAAACCATGTCTTCTTGGCCAGTCATGCTAGAACAAGAAAGGGCCTTCCCCAAACTGTTGCCACCTAGTTAGAAGCACCCAGTTCTCTAAAATGTCTTTGTATCTTGTAGCATTAGGATAACCCTTCACTGGAACTAAGGGGGAGGGATGGGTTCCCTACATGATGGAAAGGGGTGAGGGAGGAGGGTCTTCCATACAATCAGTTGAGGGGGAGGGGGGATCGCTACACTACAGAAATGTTTTATATAATTAATAAAATAAATTTTAAAAAAAACTGCTAGTACCTAAGATGTTGTCACTTAGGTCCCGAGGATCAAGAGTGCTACAAGGTGGCAAAATATTCTAAGGAATCAGCAAGCCAGAGAGCCTGTCGAAATATCCAAGCTCTCGACATAGCAGCATAGCCGAGAGGTGTTTAATATACATGCTTTAGACAACACCCAGCATCGCCAACCATATTGGCAATGTATAGTAAAGAGATCCCTTGAATAGAACTGCTATCTGCCTAACCGCTAATGCTACTACCCCTAAACCGAAGACCCCCACAATCGCAACCTAACAATAAACTAATAAACATCATTAACCCCTATGCCGCTCCATACATACCACTTCTATCTATTAACCCCTATGCCACCACATACCCACCACTACTATCTAATTATAAACCCCTATCTGCCACATATCTGCCATATACCCACCACAATAAACTATTACCCCTATGTCTCTAACCATATACCCCAAACATAAACTAACTTAACACCTAAACCCCCTCTAAACTAAACCCCCTAAGTTAAAAAAAAAAAGAAAAGAAAAATCTGGGGGGGGACATGTCCGAAAAGAGATCCTGAACAGTCGCATTTTCTGGAGCACTGGCTGATCAGCTTTGAATCCGAAAATTTCAGGCACCATCTTACAACTACATTCTAAAATCTGAATATCATAACTATCCTTTACTCCTCTGAAAGCCTAATGTCCCTTTTGTGGCTGTATTCTTGAAACCTAGACTCAAGACCGGACAACTAAGGCCTGGAGCGGCAGCTCAATACAGGCGGCACTACCCCCCTCGGTACCTCAAGGTTACTAGCTCTAGCTGGACTTTAATCTACTGTACTCAGTGACACTATCACCTCGGCTAAGATCTACCTCCAACAGGTACCTTGCATTCAAGCTTCAGTGTGCGGCATCAATCCCATGAAGAGGATCCTCCACGTTGGATGGTTCCGCGGCCGCCAAGTCCTGTTCCGCGGCCATCGCCGTGGATGAAGATAGAAGAGGTCCCCACGCTGGATGAAGATGTCGCTGCCTGGAAGAAGACCTTTACCACCGGACTTCAGGAATGATGAGTACCGATTTCGGTGTTAGACTTAGGCTTTTTTTTTTTTTTTTTTTTTTAAATTAGTGATTTTTTTATTTTATTGGGCTGCAAAAGAGCTGATTGCCCTTTTAAGGGCAATGCCTGTACAAATGCCCCCTTGGCAATGGGTAGCTTAGGTTTTTTTTAATGTTAGGTTTTTTATTTTGGGTGGTTTGGTGGGTTGGGGGTTTACTGTTATGGGTTCATTTGTATTTTTGAGGTAAAAGAGCTGTTTAACTTAGGACAATACCTAACAAAATGCCCTTTTAAGGGCTATTGGTATCTTAGTGTTAGATTAGGGAGTGTTTTTATTTGGAGGGGCTTTTTTATTTTTATAAGGTATTAGATTAGGTTTAATTTTTTTATTTTTGATAATTTGGTGTATTTTTTTCTGTAATTTTAGACTTTTTAATTTTTTTGTAATTTTAGATTTATATTTATTTATTTTAATTTAATCTTAGGTTGTTTTTTTAAGTAATGTTAGGATTTTGTATTTTAATTTGAACTTAGTATTTTTTTATTTTATGTAATTGGGGTTAATTTAGGGGGTGTTAGCTTAGGGGGCTTAGTGATTAAATTAGTTATTTGCATTGTGGGAGGATTGAGGTTTAGGGGTTAATAGTTTAATTAGGTTTATTGCTTTGTGGGGGATGGTGGTTTAGGGGTTGATAGTGTAATTAGGTTTATTGCTTTGTGGGGGATGGTGGTTTAGGGGTTAATAGTTTTAGTTTAGTAGTAGCGATGTGGGTGGGGCGGTTTAAGGGTTAATAGGTTTATTTTAGTAGTAGCAATGTGGGGGGCTGGCGGTTTTAGGGTTAATAGGTTTATTTAGTGTTGGATACGTGGGGGGTCGGCGGTTTAGGGGTTAATACGTTTAATATAGTATTTGTAATGCGGGGATGGCGGTTTAGGGGTTAATAGATCATTAATGGGTGTTAGTGTAAATTGTAACATATTAGTTAAGAATTTTTGTTTTTGCAAAATCCATAACTACTGGTCTCAGATAGCGGAATGGATTGCGTCGGTATAGACTATAACGCTAGCGTTATAGCCAGACCACACAACCTGTAATACAGGTGCAATGAAAATATTGCCCTCAAAAGTCATTTTTTGAGTGCGGAATGGAGAGTTGCGTACAGGCTAAAATGCTAGTGGTATAGCTGTACCGCCGCGACTAATACGGGAGACCTGCATATTCCGTGCGCAAAGGCCAAGTTTTCAGCGGGAAAGCCATACCACAACACTTGTAATTTTGCTGATAGTCTTCCAAAATTATACATTGATCTGCCCATCTCTTTCCCACTTTCCACTATAATCGTAGGATGTTATTTCCTTTTGCTTAGGAAGGTTCTTTTCACAAGGTACTGCTTATATTATAATTTGATATACTAATAGTTGGTCGTGTTTTAGCCTTTAGTTCAGCATTCTTTAAGTGTCTGATTGTATAGTTCAGCTCTATATTACGAATAGCAAAAGAGCCCTTAATAGAACTTTATATAATCCTTATTTTGATTTCTATGTATAACATCTGCGCACCCAAGAGTAGTCTTCAATTACTTTGCTTACTCGCATTGCTGTGAACTTGTAATACCTGCGCTGGTATTACACAGAGGAGAGCAAATATCACTTTCATAAAAGCGATATTTAGTGCTACACTTGTAATCTGGCCCATAATCTAGCAATACACATTAAAAACTAGCGCTAAACATTGCAATATAGTGCTACACATTATAATGGAGCACAATTACAATTTTGCGCTACACATTACAATCTAGTGCTACACATTATAATCTAGCAATACACATTAAAAAACAAAATGTATGCTTAGCAGATAAATTCCTTTCTTTCCTGGCAGGGAGAGTCCACGACTTCATTCATTACTGTTGGTAATATCAACACCTGGCCACCAGGAGGAGGCAAAGATAACCCAGCCAAAGGCTATAAATATCCCATATAGCCCATCAATGACATAGACTGAGCGGGTTTAATGGTTATATAGATATTACCCCGTCATTCCAACTCTCTCTTGGTCCCACTGTTGCGGCTTTCACAGGGTTAATGATACGTGATGTACAGTGTCAAAAGATTTACTAACTGGTTATAAAAACAAAGGCTTACCGCACTAAGCAAAGTCCTGTCTGGAGAATCTAGTAAAAGTTCTCTTGCAATTGTTACCTCCATTTGTTGACAGCGTCCACTTCTCACCGCTTGTGGCGTGTATATGCCCAACTCACACTGAGCATGTAGCCTCGTTTTGGTGCAGATACTGTTAGACCAGCATTGGCTGTAACACTTAGACAGCTGGGGTTTTCCACTCCGCCCCCAGGTAATTTAGAACAAGAAAACAAAGCAACAATGTTGCGGTCTCAATGTAAATAAGCCAGGAGAGATTCTGAAAGTTAAAAACTTCAATTTATTCAATACATTACGTTAAAAACGAAAAGGGCACAGCAGACAGGTACTGCAGCTGACGCGTTTCCTGCCTCAAGGGCACTTCATCAGAGCTGAAAATCAAGTCTGCTGACAGCTGTTAAATTGCAAAGGGTAGTGTTTGCTTCAACCAATCAAAGCATATGGGAAGTATCTAAACCAATTTAACCCATTCACAACCACCTCCTGATTTGAGCATGCAAATACATACAAATATAGTTATATACAAAATACATCTTAACAACACTAGATACACTAAAAAAACATATAATTCATACATCGAAAACGGAACAAGAATACAATACTCTTATGTTGGTCATCACTATATAGTGGGCAAATAAAGTGTGTTTATACTGATAGAGGACACATATAACCACATCCAACAACTCTAGTAGTGCATATTAATTAACATATATAAAAGATAAATGCAAGTCATTATTTAAAGACATCTATACATTGAGATTGTTTGTGTGAATGTGTCCACCTACCTAAAGTTCACATATAAATAAGGTTAACACCCAACTAAGAAAGACAACAGTCTCCTCACTGATCAGACTCAAGTGGGGTATAACCCCTAACTATAGATAGTATGTTAATATTATTATTATTTGTTGACACATTAAGCCAAAACAAATAACTCAAATAATGCTATCTTATAAGCATGTATAGAAGATAGATGTAACTTAAGTCATTATTATAAAGTCTCCCTGCAGCTCGCATAAGGAAACAATATCACAGAGTTCCCTGAAGTCACAATCTTCAACGAGAACCGGTGTCACTCTGTGATCTTTGCACAGAGAGTCAGTGGAATTGAGATCTTTAAAATGTTTCTTAAGCGTGATTTTTCTTACGAATTTATTAATATCTAACGGCTAGATTACGAGTTTTGCATTATGAGTGAAAAAGCAGCGTTATGGCTCTTTTTCACTACCGCTGGTATTATGAGTCTTGTAGGTATAGCTGTACCGCACACTTTTTTGGCGTCTCGCAACGTAACTACTGCACTTTTTAAAAAGTCCTTTTTCAATGTGACTTCCACAGCGCCGGTATTACGAGTTTGCCTGTCCGGCCAAAAAGTGAGCGGCACAGCCTATAACTAGATCTGTACCGCCACCTTAAAGTCAGTAGTTATGGGTTTTACGTTACAAATCTGTACCATACAACTCATAACTAAAGTCTTACAAAGTAAATTATTAACCCCTAATCTGCCGCTCCGGACATTGCCACCACTATAATAAACATATTAACCCCTAAACCCCCGCACTCCTGCACCGTAAACACTAGTTAAATATTATTAGCCCCTAATCTGCTGCCCCCAATGTCGTCGCAACTACATACACCGCAACCTACATTACTGTTATTAACCCCTAATCTGCTGCCCCCAAAATCGCTGCCAGCTAACTACACTTATTAACCCCTAATCTGCTGCCCCCAATGTCGACGCCACTATACTAAAGTTATTAACCCCTAAACCTAACCCTAAGTCTAACCCTAACGTAACCCTAACACCCACTAACTTTAACATAATTAAAATAATTCCAAATAAAAATTACAATTGATACCTAAATTATTCCTATTTAAAACTAAATAAATACCTGTAAAATAAAACCTAAGCTAGCTACAAAATAACGAATAGTTAAATTGTATCTAGCTTATGTTTTATTTTTATTTCACAGGTAAGTTTGTATTTATTTTAACTAGGTAGATTAGTTATTAAATAGTTATTAACTATTTACTAACTACCTAGTTAAAATAAATACAAACTTACCTGTAAAATAAAACCTAACCTGTCTTACACTAAAACCTAACATTACACTAAAATTAAATAAATTAAAAAAATACATTTTTTATAAAAAATAATAAACACTAAATTACACAAAATAAAAAAGAAATTATAAAATATTTAAAATAATTACACCTATCAAAATAAAAAAGCCCCTCCAAAATAAAAAAAAACCCTAGCCTACAGTAAACTGCCAATGGCCCCAAAGAAATCAGCTCTTTTACCCACCACCCACACAACCAACCCACCCAAATAAAAACCTACCAAAAAAACCTAAGCTCCCCATTGCCCTGAAAATGGTGGGCACTGCCTTTAAAAGGGCATTTAGCTCTTTTACATTGCCCAAAGTCCCTAATCTTAAAAAAAACCCCATCCAGTAAACCCTTAAAAAAAACTAACACAAACCCCCGAAGATCCACTTACAGTTTTTGAAGACCGCACATCCATCCTCATCCAGCCGGGAGAAGTCTTCATCCAAACGGCAAGAAGTCCTCAACGAAGCCTGGAGAAGTCTTCATCCAAGCGGCAAGAAGTCTTCATCCAGACGGCATCTTCTATCTTCATCCTTCCGACGCGGAGCGGCTCCATCTTCAAGACATCCAGCGCGGAGCATCCTTTTCTTTCGATGGCTATCGAAGAATAAAGTTTCCATTAAATGACGTCATCCAAGATGGCGTCCCTTGAATTCCGATTGGCTGATAGAATTCTATCAGCCAATTGGAATAAAAGGGTAAATAATCCTATTGGCTGATGCAATCAGCCAATAGGATTGAGCTTGCATTCTATTGGCTGATTGGAACAGCCAATAGAATACGTAATAGTTAATAACTATTTACTAACTAGTCTACCTAGTTAAAATAAATACAAACTTACCTGTGAAATAAAAATTAAACCTAAGCTAGCTACAATGTAACTATTAGTTATATTGTAGCTAGCTTAGGGTTTATTTTACAGGTAAGTATTTAGTCTTAGTCTTAAATAGGAATTATTTAGGTAATAATAGTAATTTTTATTTAGATTTATTTTAATTATATTAAAGTTAGGGGTGTTAGGGTTAGACTTAGGTTTAGGGGTTAATATATTTATTTAGTGTTAGTGATGTGGGAGGCCAGAGGTTTAGGGGTTAATAACTTTAGTATAGTGGCGTTGACGACGTTGGGGCGGCAGATTAGGGGTTAATAAGTGTAGGTAAGTGGCGGTGACAATGGGGGCGGCAGATTAGGGGTTAATAAGTGTAGGTGGGTGGCGGCAACATTGGGGTGGCAGATTAGGGGTTAATAAGTGTAGGTAGGTGGTGGCGACATTGGAGGCGGCATATTAGGGGTTAATAAGTGTAGGTAGGTGTCGGCGACATTGGAGGCGGCAGATTAGGGGTTAATAAGTGTAGGTGGGTGGCGGCGACATTGGGGGCGGCAGATTAGGGGTTAATAAGTGTAGGTAGGTGGCGACGACATTGGGGGCGGCAGATTAGGGGTTAATAAGTGTAGGTAGGTGGCGGCGACATTGGGGAAGGCAGATTAGGGGTGTTTAGACTCGGGTTTATGTTAGGGTGTTAGATTTAAACATACATTTTTTTCCCCATAGACTTTAATGGGGCTGCATTACGGAGCTCCGTTATTGCAGGTGTTAGACTTTTTTTTTGCCGGCTCTCCCCATTGAAGTCTATGGGGAAATCGTGCACAAGGACGTAAAAGCAGCTCAAAGCAGCGCTGGTATTTGTGTGTGGTATGGAGCTCAACGCTGCCATATTGCTAACTAACGCCGTTTTATTGCAAACCTGTAAATGCAGCACTATTAAAGGTGAGCGGTGGAAATAACTTGCAAGTTATTACAGAGCCACTCATAACGCAGAACTCGTAATCTGGCTGTAAGATAGTATCAAACAAGTTAAAGGGGCCCATTTCTCAAGCTCCGGATGGAGCTTGAGGGCCCGTGTTTTTGGCGAGCCTGCAGGCTCGCCAGAAACACCAGTTATGAAGCAGCGGTCTAAAGACTGCTGCTCCATAATCTGTCCGCCTGACATCGCCACAATTCAACGATCGGGTTGATTGACACCCCACTGCTGGCAGCCGATTGGCTGCAAATCTGCAGGGGGCGGCGTTGCACTAGCAGCTCACAAGAGCTCACAAGAGCTGCTGGTGCAATGCTGAATACGGAGAGCGTATTTATCTCCACATTCAGCGAGGTCTGTCGGACCTGATCCGCACTGTCGGATCAGGTCCGACAGACCTTTGTTAAATAGGCCCCAAAGTCTCTGTGATATTATGTCCTTATGTGAGCTGCAGAGAGACTCGGGTGGACCAGGTATAAATAGTAAACAACAACCTATCAAGGAATCTAAAGCCAGTGCCTTTTATCCTATTAATGCCGCAATGATGTTATTTAAATATTTCATTCTATTTTAGAACGAGATCTTATATCTCTTTTAGAAGGATTAAGTAAAGCTAGTAATAAAAATAAGTATAACAATATTAATTTGAATAGGAAAGAGGTGCGAGCATTAAATAAATTAAAAAACAATCCAGACCTGGTGGTTGTCAATTCGGTCAAGGGGGGCTGAATTGTTGTCCTTGATAAGGAACAGTACTTTAGGGAAGCCTATAGACAACTGGGGGATCTATATACATACAAAAAAATAACTTTTAACCCCACTCTTAAATTTCAAAATGAATTGAAAAATCTCTTAGATCTGGGTGTGTATAATTCATTACTCTCTAGTAAAACTAGTGAATATGTGTATGTTGCATCTCCCAGAATTCCAGTGTTCAATTATTTGCCCAAAGTGCATAAGTCACTGATCAATCCCCCAGGGAGGCCAATCATTTCAGTTATTGGTTCCCTGGGGGAGAGATTAGGCCAATGGGTAGATGCATAACTTCAACCTATTGTGCAATCTCTGCCTGGTTTTCTGAGAGATACAAAGCATTTGCTTAGACTTTTACAACATTTTCAATGGAGAGAGGGCTATACATTTGTCACAGTTGATGCAGTCTCATTATATTCATGCATCCCTCATGATCAAGGGGTAAGTGCAGTCATAAGAATGCTGGAGAGATACTCGGAATATGATTCAGACCTAATTTCATTTATTATAGAGGCCATCACCTTCTTGTTACATCATAATTATTTTATTTTCAATTGTGAGTTCTATATGCAACTAAAAGGAACAGCGATGGGGGGAAAATTTGCCCCATCGTATGCAAATTTATATCTGGCAAACTTTGAGTTAAGGGCAATCTTTGGTGATCCTAACATCTATAAAAATAATATCAAATTCTATACAAGATTTAAAGATGATGTGCTAATAGTATGGGAAGGATCTGTGGAAGAACTCGATAATTTCTTGGGTCATCTTAATAATACCACTGGCAACTTGAGAGTTAAGGGCAATCTTTGGTGATCATAACAACTATAAAAATAATATCAAATTCTATACAAGATTTAAAGATGATGTGCTAATAGTATGGGAAGGATCTGTGGAAGAACTCGATAATTTCTTGGGTCATCTTAATAATACCACTGGCAACTTGAGATTTACATTTAGCTCTTCTGAAACTAAGATGCCATATCTGGATGTACTTCTAAATCATGAGAAAGGTAAAGTGGTATCAGAAGTCTATAGGAAAGAAGTGACAGGGAACACTTTACTTAGAGCAGATTCACTACACCCACAACATCTAAAGAGAGGCATACCCAAAGGTCAGTACATCAGATTAAGACAAAACTGTACTACCCTAGAGAGTTACTGGAAACATGCCAATGAGTTAACAGAACAACTGATTGATAGAGGTTATGATTGTCAAACATTAAAAAGATTATCAGAACAGGTATCAAGCTTTAACAGAGATGGTCTTCTTAAAGATAATGTAAAAAAAAACACAGCGAGTAGGTATTAACTTTATTATCACTTACAGTAGACAGTTTAATGACATCTGTAATATTATTAGAAAAAGAATGCCACTGTTAGAGAGTGATGAGGATTTAAAAGCCATCTCCACACATTGTAATTTTATCTATTGTAGATCAGAGACTATAGGTGATAGGGTAACGAAGAACTTTGGCTCAAACACTAATTCCTATAGTGATAACCAAAGTAACTGGTTATCCAAGAAGGCTGGCTTCTATAAATGCGGAGGAAGGCCTTGTAAATGTTGTGACTATGCATTGGTTGGGGATAGTTTCACATCCACCAGTCCAGGGAAGTCCTATAAAATTAGGGATCGGATTAACTGCAACTCATCCTATGTCATCTATCTGATAACTTGTACATGCTGTAATTTTCAGTATGTAGGACTAACCTCTAGGTTTTTGAAAGACAGGATTAGGGAACATCTGCTATCTTTGGAGGCAGAGGTCCCTAAGACCACGTGGCTAAACATTTTACCAAGCATGCTTACAGCCTAGCTATATTCCAATTTCAGAGTATTGAGCAGGTTAAACTAGGCATTAGGGGAGGTGACAGATATTTGGCCCTTAAAAGGAAAGACATTTTCTGGATCTATATATACCCTTAAAACTAAATCTCTGCAAGGGATCAATAAAATTAGTGATGTGATGTTAGATTTTGCATAGACATGAACTCTGTGGAAATAATTGTTTCTTTTTGGTGTACTCATTTGCTAGAACAATCCCAGTTTATTGACACTTTATAATAATGACTTGCATTTATCTTCTATACATGCTTATAAGATAGATACAGGTTTACACGTTTTTGGGAATGTCCTGTAATCATAGCCTATGATTACGGGATATTCCTGAAACACGTAAGCTGTTGTGCTGCGCTTCTCCACAGTTTTTGTATTTGGTGGCATGGTCATCTTTTAATTGTTTTCAATAAACATATGTTTTATTTCTTCAAAAGAGCGTGTTTTAATCTTGTTTCAATACACTCTCTACGCTCTTTCAACGTTGTAAGCTGGCTTACCGTGGATAGGATAGCAGACGACACCCCCCCATGGAGACCTAAGGGTTTCTGGAATTGAGAAGAACATCAGTGTTTGTAAATCGGAGACAGAACGTGTACTCAACATGGAACTTATGCGGAACAGGACCCACAGACCATGGGCAAGGTACGGGGCGTACCCAACAAACCCATTTAACTGGAAACAGTGAGTGTAAAACACGGAGGCTGTACCTGAGGAGCATAAGCACACCGGGGACTGCGGGAACCAGCTGGACTTCAGTAAGGTATGTGCCCTGCAGGCATTTGCTGATTCAGCGTTAATACATGTATTTCAGACATGAGGTTGCCTGTCACCCAATCCGTACGAGAAGTGCGAGAAAGGAACATTTCCTAGGGTGAACACTGTTCTTTCCTGTACTCCAAGTCTCCTTTTGGCAGCCACGTTTATTTCTTTGGGGTTTTGGAATACATCTATCCTATCCAGTATATATGAAGTGCCCTTAAGACAGCAAACGCGTCAGCTGCCGTACCTGTCTGCTGTGCCCTTTTTGCTTTTAACGTAATGTATTCAATAAATTGAACTTTTTAACTTTCAGAATCTCTCCTGGCTTATTTACACTGAGACCGCAACATTGTTGCTTTGCTATTAATATCCCTCCCACTTCCCCTATCCTCCCCAGTCATTCGGCCGAGGGAACAAGGAAAATCAAGAGACACATTAGGGTATAGAGGTGCAAGAAGAAAAAATAACAGGGAAGCCACATAAAAAATATTACGGACGGGGTCATGGACTCTCCCTGCCAGGAAAGAAAGGAATTTATGTGGTAAGCATAAATTATGTTTTCTTTCCAAAGGCAGTGAGAGTCCACAACTTCATTTATTACTGTAGGGAACAAATACCAAAGCTCCAGAGGACACTAAATGAATAAAACGGGACGGCAAAAAGGAAAGAAAATCTGAGGGCACCACAGGCTGTAACACTTTTCTCCCAAAAACTGCCTCCACAGAAGCAAAGACATAAAATGTATAGAATTTTGAAAAAGTATGTAAGGAGGACCAGGTAGTCGCCTTACAAATCTGATCCATAGATCCTCTCAGGAGGCTGTTGTCCAGCTGTCTTATAAGCCAAGCGGATGATACTTCTTAGCCAGAAATATAATGAATTCACAGAGGCCTTCTGACCCCAGAATATAACACAAACAAGGAAGAGGATTGGCTGTAATTCTTAGTAGCCTGAAGACAGAATTTTAAGGCACGTACAACATCCAGATTGTAAAGCAGAAATCTAAGAGACTCTGTGAGCGGGGGCCATAGCCAACAAAACAATACCTTCCAGGATAGAAGCTTAAGGTCAACATAATGCATAGGATTAAATGGAGCCTGCAGACCTAGTTGATTCCCCTATATAAATGTATTTATTTATATGATCAAGTGTCCGTGTGGTTGGGTTTATATAGGGGAATCAACTAGGTCTGCCAAGGATAGAATCATCGAGCACAAGAGTAATATTCGCACTGGCAACACTAAAGCCCCTTTAGCTGCCCACTTTTTAAAGACAGGCCACTCTATCAGTCAATTAAAATTTCAAATTATAGATAGCATCAATATTCCACGCAGAGGTGGGGACAGGGAAAGTTTGCTCAAGCAAAGAGAGTCCTACTGGATATATGAGCTTGAATGCCTTGAACCAAAAGGATTAAATAAGGACAGGGATCTTTCTGTATTTTTATAAAATATTCTTTATAACATATTTGGATAATGTACTAATTATGAATATGAAATTTGCTATAAGTTGAATACAGTGGATTTGTTAACTGTATCTTGCTGTTGTACATATTGTGAGTGATTAACTAATAACGTTACTAATGAAATGGTTAAATTGTAATATATAGAAATAATGGGTTAAATGTTCTTTAGCGCCACCTTGTGGTACACCTGTATATAAATCACTCAATTGTTTGTAGTAGGCATGGTATGATTAAGGGATAAGGTCCCGAAACGTCACCTCCTTTTTTGTCTAATACAATAAATTTATATTGAATTTGCTGTTACCCGCCTGCTATTTAGCCCGGTATCAGTGACAGTGTCTATCACTCTATCCGAAAAACCTCTCTTGGATAAGACTAAACGTTTAATTTCCACGCAGTCAGTCTCAGAGAATCGAGATTTTGATGTAGGAAAGAACCCTGAGTCAGCAGATCCATGCGACAAGGTAACCTACACGGAGGGGAGGAGGACATTTTTATTAGGTCCACAAACCAAGTCCTTTGTGGCTGCGAAGGAGCTATTAGTATCACCAGAGCCTGCTCCTGCTTGATGCGAGCCACTACTCGATGAAGAAGGGCCAATGGAGGAAAAAGATATATAAGATTGAACCTCCATGGAACTGCTAATGCATCTACCAATGCTGCTTGAGGATCCCTCAATCTCGACCTGTATCTGGGTAGCTTGGTATTGAGACGAGAAGCCATGAGGTCAATCTCCGGGACCCCCCATCTGAGAGTTATCTCTGAGAACAAACAGCTCGGGTGGAGAGCCAACTCCCCCGGGTGAAAGGATTGTCTGCTGAGGAAGTCCGCTTCCCAGTTGTCAACCCCCGGGAATCTGAATCGTGGACAGAAGACAGTTGTGAAATTCTGCCCATTGAAGAATTTGAGACATCTTTATCATTGCTAGGGAACTTCTTTTTCCTCCCTGGTGTTTGATGTAAGCCACAGAGGTTATATTTTCTGACTGGAATCTGATATACCGGGCAGAACAGAGCAGGGGCCATGCCCTTAGAGCATTGTAAATTGCACGAAGCTCCAAGATATTGATAGGAAGAGCTGATTCTTCTCGTGACCACGTCCCATGAGCCCTCTTGGTACCCCAGACTGCTCCCCAGCCTGAGAGGCTGGCATCCGTAGTCACGATCTTCCAGGATGGTCTCAAAAAGCACGTGCCTAAGGCCAGGTGCTCTTGACAGAGCAACAAAGAGAAAGAGTCTCTCGTCAGATTGTCCAGAACAATTTGTTGAGACAGGTTTAGGTGATCTCCATTCCACTGCCTCAACATGCATAGTTGTTGAGGTCTGAGATGGAATCGAGCAAAATAATTAATGTCCATGGAGGACACCATTGGACCATTTACCTCCATGCACTGAGCCACCGAAGGACTTAGTGTGATCAGAAGAGACAGACATGCTGCCAATAGCTTTGAGTGTCTCTGATCTGTCAGAAAGATCTTCATGGATAATGAGTCTATGATAATTCCAAGAAAAACAACCCTGGTACTGGGAACCAGGGAACTCTTTTCTATATTTATCTTCCATCCATGAGTTCGGAGAAGACACAGAAGAGACTCTGTCTGATATCTTGCTGAAGGAAAAGATGGTGCTTGAACCAAGAGATCATCCAGGTATGGGTCTACAGCGATGCCCTGAGACCTGGCCACAGCTAGGAGAGCTCCCAAAACCTTTGTGAAAATTCTGGGAGATGTAGCTAAGCCAAATTGCAAGGCTATTAACTGGAAATATTGGTCCAGGAATGCGAACCTCAGAAACTGAAAATGATCCTTGTGGATCTGAACATGAAGGTATCCTTTAAGTCGATAGTGGTCCTTCCTGGATCAAAGGAAGGATGGACCTGATAGTCTCCATTTTGAAGAATGGGACCCTGAGAAACTTGTTGAGACATTTTAAGTCTAGAATAGGGTGATAAGTTCCCTCATTTTTGGGAACTACAAAGAAGTTTGAATAAAACCCTTGACCCCTTTCTGATGAGGGCACCTGGATGATTACTCCCAAGAAGAGGAGATCTCGAAAGCAGTCTAATAAGGCTGCTCTTTTCTCTGGTCTTGTAGATAACCTTAAGAGAAGAAATTTGCCCCTTGGGGGGAGAGATTTGAACCCTATCTTGAAACCCTGGGAGACGTCTAATACCCAGGGATCCTGAACCTCTTGACCCCAAGCCTCTGGGGAAAAAGACAGTCTGCCCCCTACTCGATCCGGTCCTGGATCAGGGGCCGGCACTTCATGCAGATTTGTTATCTGTAGTCTTTTTGGCCTGTTTGGATTTGTTCCAAGACTGGTTTGGTTTCCAATTATTCTTGGGTTGTTCGGGTTTTGAGAAGGATTGAGTCTGCTGAGTTTTGGCTGAGCAAAAGGAATGAAAATTAAAGGATTGGCGACCTATAGTTCTCGCCTTCTTATCCTGGGGAAGGAAAGCCCCTTTCCCTCCTGTAACAGTAAAGATGATGGAGTTCAGGCCTGGCCCAAACAAAATCTTCCCCTTGAATGGTAACGAAAGAAGTCTGGTCTTAGAACCATATCTGCTGACCAAGACTTTAACCAAAGAGCTCTTTGAGACAAAACTGCGAACCCTGAAGCCTTAGCATTCAGACGGACCATTTGCATATTAGCATCACAAATAAAGGAGTTGGCTATCTTGAGAGCCTTAATCCTGTCCTGTATATCCTCCATGGGGGATTCAACCTCAATTAATTCTGATAACGAATCGCACCAGTAGGTTGCAGCACCTATGACAGCTGCTATAGCGGGCGCAGGCTGAAATAAGAGACCCATATGTTGAAACATCTTTCTGAGATATCCTTTTAACTTTCTGTCCATGGGATCTCTGAAAGAAGAACTATCCTCTAGAGGGATAGTAGTACGCTTGGCAAGAGTAAAAATGACCCGTCTACCTTAGGGATAAAGTGCCATAACTCTAAATGAGATTTATTGACCGGAAACAGCTTCTTAAAGGTAGAAGGGGAAAAAGGAGTTCCAATCTTTTTCCACTCTCTAGAAATTATATTCGCTATACGTACGGGTACCGGGAAGGTTCTACTCCTCATAGATCTAATTTAGGGATGACCGGTTCGTCAGGAAGCTTAACTTCTGGAACCTCTAGGGTAGCCAATACCTCCTTCAAAAGAAAACAGAGTTGTTCTACCTTAAACCTAAAATTAGGTTCCTCAAGAGTAGGAGATTTAATTTCAGATAGCTCTGACTCTGAAAGCTCACCTTCAGATGCAACTGAGGTTAGATCATCCTCAGAAAAGTGAGACAAACTAGCCAACTCAGACTGAAGAGAGGTGTTAAACCCCAAGTCAGTGGAACTATGCTTAATCTTTCTCTTACGTTTACCAGAGATAGATAAAGCGTTTAATGCAGCTGACACCGCAGACTGAAGCTGTGAAGTAAAGTCTGCTGGTAAAAAATTACCTCCAGCTGGAAATAAAGGTGTGCCGTGGGGTACTGCCTGTGTCATAGGGTGAAAAGGGGACTGCGACTGCAGAATAGGGATCTCATGGAAAACGGAGTCCTGAGAGGTAGAAGGCTCAGAGCGCATACAATTACCAGGGGATAAACCAGATTTAGACCCCTTCTTGGTCTTTAACACAGAACATAAGCAGACAGAACAGAATTGTGTAGGCAGGCAAACCATAGTCTACTCACAATATAAACATGCATTTGTTACAGTGATCGCTAAAATAAAGCCCTCTGAGGGGTTAATATCAGAATCCTCCATAGCGGGTATAAGGTCTCAAGCAACGAAAAATAAATGTAAAAAAACTTAACGTGGCACCTTTACCCTCAGCCTTGGCTGAGGTACTCACCACCTCCTGGCTAGACAAGCGTGACCGTAATGAAGTCAGGATCTCTCCCAAGAAAAACGTCTGTGTTGATCGCTACACAGGAACAAATATCCAACCAGCCTGAGATGGAAACTGCGCCCTAGTCACATGGTGCGCATCTAGAGACCGCCCCAGCTAAGACAAAACCATGCAAAGCTTATTAACAGCTGCGCAGTGGAAAAAAGGCCCCAGTGAGAAATATTTCCCAAACTGTCCTACAATGTCTGTCTGCTACTTTTCGAACCCAAAGAAAAGGAAACCCTTACACACGTTCTCCGGTTGGCAAGGAGCTAAGCAGTACACAAATGGCTCCAACTGCTCAATAAATTAACCTCCTCAATATCAAAGGTATTAAATGTCCCCATATCCTGAAGATAAGAAAAGTATCACATTGTGAAGTATGTTTTCAATGTCCCCATACCCTCAGGGAATGTGCAGCCCTACTAGGCATAATCCCTCAAAGTAATAAAAAGGATTTACCCTCCAGGATCAAAGCTGTGGAGCAGACATAGAACATCCCCTGGCACCTGGTGGCCAGGTGTTGATATTCCCAACAGTAAAGAATGAAGTCATGGACTCTCCCTGCCTTTGGAAAGAAACTAGAGCTAAACAGTACAATCTATTGCTAAACATTACAATCCAGCACAATTACAATCTTGCGCTACACATTACAATCTAGTGCTACACGTCATCCCAGAGGCAGAACTTTTCTTCACTTTCTGCAATGAGATATTTGTTTTTGTAAATAATTGTTATAATAATGCAGTACACGTTCAAAACTAGAGCTAAAATTACAATCTAGAGCTACATATTATAATCCAGCACAATTACAATCTTGCGCTACACATTACAATCTTGCGCTACACGTTATACTCTAGTGCTACACGTAATAATATAGTGCTACACGTTTTAATCTAGTGCTACACATTACAATCTAGTGCTACACATTACAATCTAGTGTTACACATTATACTCTAGTGCTACACGTTATAATATAGTGCTACACGTTGTAATCTACTGCTACACATAATAATAAAGTGCTACATGTTTTAATCTAGTGCTACACGTAATAATAAAGTGCTACACGTTATACTCTAGTGCTACACGTTATAATATAGTACTACACGTTATAATCTAATGCTACACGTAATAATATAGTACTAAATGTAATAATATAGTGCTACACGTTATAATCTAGTGCTACACGTTATAATCTAGTGCTACACGTTATACTCTAGTGCTACACGTTATAATATAGTGCTACACGTAATAATATAGTGCTACACGTTTTAATCTAGTGCTACACATTATAATCTAGTGCTACACATTACAATCTAGTGCTACACGTTATACTCTAGTGCTACACGTTTTAATATAGTGCTACACATTGTAATCTAGTGCTACACGTAATAATAAAGTGCTACACGTTTTAATTTAGTGCTACATATTACAATCTAGTGCTACATGTTATAATATAGTGCTACACGTTATAATCTAGTGATACACGTAAAAATATAATGCTACACATTATATTCTAGTGCTACACATTATAATCTAGTGCTACACGTTATAATCTAGTGCTACACGTAATAATCTAGTGCTACACGTTGTAATCTAGTGCTACACGTAATAATATAGTGTTACACATTATATTCTAGTGCTACACATTATAATCTAGTGCTACACATTATAATCAAGTGCTACACATTACAATATAGTACTATACATTATACTCTAGTGCTACACGTTATAATCTAGTGCTACACGTTATAATCTAGTGCTACACGTTATAATATAGTGCTACACATTGTAATCTAGTGCTACACATTTTAATCTAGTGCTACACGTAATAATCTAGTGCTACACGTAATAATATAGTGCTACACATTATATTCTAGTGCTACACGTTATAATCTAGTGCTACACGTTATAATATAGTGCTACACATAATAATATAGTGCTACACATTATATTCTAGTGCTACACGTTATAATCTAGTGCTACACGTTATAATCTAGTGTTACACATTATACTCTAGTGCTACACGTTATAATATAGTGCTACACGTAATCTACTGCTACACATAATAATAAAGTGCTACATGTTTTAATCTAGTGCTACACGTAATAATAAAGTGCTACACGTTATACTCTAGTGCTACACGTTATAATATAGTGCTGCACGTTGTAATCTAGTGCTAAACCTAATAATAAAGTGCTACACGTTATAATATAGTACTACACGTTATAATCTAGTGCTACACGTAATAATATAGTGCTACACGTAATAATATAGTGCTACACGTTATAATCTAGTGCTACACGTTATAATCTAGTGCTACACATTATAATCTAGTGCTACACATTATACTCTAGTGCTACACATTATACTCTAGTGCTACACGTTATACTCTAGTGCTACACGTCATAATATAGTGCTACACGTAATAATATAGTGCTACACGTTTTAATCTAGTGCTACACGTTATAATCTAGTGCTACACATTACAATCTAGTGCTACACGTTATACTCTAGTGCTACACGTTATAATATAGTGCTACACATTGTAATCTAGTGCTACACGTAATAATAAAGTGCTACACGTTTTAATTTAGTGCTACATATTACAATCTAGTGCTACATGTTATAATATAGTGCTACACGTTATAATCTAGTGCTACACGTAATAATATAGTGCTACACATTATATTCTAGTGCTACACATTATAATCTAGTGCTACACGTTATAATCTAGTGTTACACGTAATAATCTAGTGCTACACGTTGTAATCTAGTGCTACACGTAATAATATAGTGTTACACATTATATTCTAGTGCTACACATTATAATCTAGTGCTACACATTACAATATAGTACTATACTTTATACTCTAGTGCTACACGTTATAATCTAGTGCTACACGTTTTTACTCTAGTGCTACACGTTATAATATAGTGCTACACATTGTAATCTAGTGCTACACGTAATAATAAAGTGCTACACATTTTAATCTAGTGCTACACATTACAATCTAGTGCTACACGTAATAATCTAGTGCTACACGTAATAATCTAGTGCTACACATTATATTCTAGTGCTACACGTTATAATCTAGTGCTACACGTAATAATATAGTGCTACACATTATATTCTAGTGCTACACGTTATAATCTAGTGCTACACATTATAATATAGTGCTACACGTTATAATCTAGTGCTACACGTTATAATGTAGTGATACACATTACAATCTAGTGCTACACATTATAATCTAGTGCTACACATTATATTCTAGTGCTACACGTTACATCTAGTGCTACACGTTATAATCTAGCGCTATACGTTATAATCTAGTGCTACATGTTATAATCTAGTGCTACACGTAATAATCTAGTGCTACACATTATATTCTAGTGCTACACGTTATAATCTAGTGCTACACGTTATAATCTAGTACTACACATTATAATCTAGTGCTACACGTTATAATCTAGTGCTACACGTTATAATCTAGTGCTACACGTTATAATCTAGCGCTACACGTTATAATCTAGCGCTACACGTTATAATCTAGCGCTACGCATTACAATCTAGTGCTACACGTTATAATATAGTGCTACACGTTATAATATAATGCTACACGTTATAATATAATGCTACACGTTATAATCTAGCACTACACGTTAAAAACTGGCACAAAACATTACAATCTAGTGCTACATGTTACAATATAGCGATACACAGTCCCCACAAATGAAATATGCTTTTTTGGACTATTGTTGATCTAAAATAACACTGATTCCCATACATTGAAAAACAAGTGCAGTTTTGAAAATACTTTCAGGCTTTAGTAACCAATGTCTTCTTATCCTGTATCAAGGTTAGAAACAGAGGTACAAGGGAAGCATGAGCTTCACGCTATAAAAATCATGCTTTAAATAATAGTGGCAATTTCTTGAGTAGTGGTTTATACAGGGAATTATTTCTGTCTGCAGTACATGCTAGCTCTGCATGAAGGCTTACAAATAGCTTGCATACCGCAGGAAGGTGACAATTCCAAGGTATTCCAACTGAGGACTACATTTTATGTACCATGTGCGCGTATGTCAACATTTACTCAACATTTACTCAGTGGTAATAAGATAATTTAGTCAGGTTTACATGACATCACTATCAACATTCTCAATGGTAGCCCAGTAAAAACAGAATTTATGTTTACCTGATAAATTACTTTCTCCAACGGTGTGTCCAGTCCACGGCGTCATCCTTACTTGTGGGATATTCTCTTCCCCAACAGGAAATGGCAAAGAGCCCAGCAAAGCTGGTCACATGATCCCTCCTAGGCTCCGCCTTCCCCAGTCATTCGACCGACGTAAAGGAGGAATATTTGCATAGGAGAAATCATATGATACCGTGGTGACTGTAGTTAGAGAAAATAAATCATCAGACCTGATTAAAAAACCAGGGCGGGCCGTGGACCGGACACACCGTTGGAGAAAGTAATTTATCAGGTAAACATAAATTCTGTTTTCTCCAACATAGGTGTGTCCGGTCCACGGCGTCATCCTTACTTGTGGGAACCAATACCAAAGCTTTAGGACACGGATGATGGGAGGGAGCAAATCAGGTCACCTAGATGGAAGGCACCACGGCTTGCAAAACCTTTCTCCCAAAAATAGCCTCAGAAGAAGCAAAAGTATCAAATTTGTAAAATTTAGTAAAAGTGTGCAGTGAAGACCAAGTCGCTGCCTTACATATCTGATCAACAGAAGCCTCGTTCTTGAAGGCCCATGTGGAAGCCACGGCCCTAGTGGAATGAGCTGTGATTCTTTCAGGAGGCTGCCGTCCGGCAGTCTCATAAGCCAATCTGATGATGCTTTTAAGCCAAAAAGAGAGAGAGGTAGAAGATGCTTTTTGACCTCTCCTTTTGCCAGAATAAACAACAAACAAGGAAGATGTTTGTCTGAAATCCTTTGTAGCCTCTAAATAGAATTTTAGAGCACGAACTACATCCAAATTGTGCAACAAACGTTCCTTCTTTGAAACTGGATTCGGACACAAAGAAGGCACGACTATCTCCTGGTTAATATTTTTGTTAGAAACAACTTTCGGAAGAAAACCAGGTTTAGTACGCAAAACCACCTTATCTGCATGGAACACCAGATAAGGAGGAGAACACTGCAGAGCAGATAACTCTGAAACTCTTCTAGCAGAAGAAATTGCAACCAAAAACAAAACTTTCCAAGATAATAACTTGATATCAACGGAATGTAGGGGTTCAAACGGAACCCCCTGAAGAACTGAAAGAACTAAATTAAGACTCCAAGGAGGAGTCAAAGGTTTGTAAACAGGCTTGATTCTAACCAGAGCCTGAACAAAAGCTTGAACATCTGGCACAGCCGCCAGCCTTTTGTGAAGTAAAACAGATAAAGCAGAAATCTGTCCCTTCAAAGAACTTGCAGATAATCCTTTCTCCAAACCTTCTTGAAGAAAGGATAGAATCTTAGGAATTTTTATCTTGTTCCATGGGAATCCTTTAGATTCACACCAACAGATATATTTTTTCCATATTTTATGGTAGATTTTTCTAGTTACAGGCTTTCTAGCCTGAACAAGAGTATCAATGACAGAATCTGAGAACCCTCGCTTTGATAAAATCAAGCGTTCAATCTCCAAAAAACTCTAAGCCATCTCCGTGGAGATGTTGCCTGTACAACGGCAAAGAGAATGACTGGGGAAGGCGGAGCCTAGGAGGGATCATGTGACCAGCTTTGCTGGGCTCTTTGCCATTTCCTGTTGGGGAAGAGAATATCCCACAAGTAAGGATGACGCCGTGGACCGGATACACCTATGTTGGAGAAAATATGTTTATCCAAGGTTTCTTGCTGCAAAACGACCCTTTGTGGATGAACCAGATTGTCATTGGCACTGGCAGGTCTAATGTGTTGTTCTTAAACTACCTGGAAATGGAAATCTAAAACAAGAGTGGGAGTTGGCTACTGGTCTATTAAGATTTATGATCCTTCAAGGAATGTGGGAGTAAAGACCAAAACCTAAATGAAAGTAGGTTTAGGGCTGAAGGCTATGGAGCCTGCTAGATTTTCCCCATGTGTACAGTGGCTTGCTGCTGATTGGCTGCTCACTAGTGTGAAGGTAGGTTCCGTATGTTTAATATGTCTGGCTGTGTTAACAGCTTACATTTTTCATACTGACATTTGTTTGTACAGGAGTTAATTTCATGATGAAATGGCGGGTGATTATTGATTTATAGATATATCAGTTAAAGGGCCATGATACCCAAATGTTGAAACACTTGAAAGTGATGCAGCATAGCTGCAAAAAGCTGACTAGAAAATATCACCTGAACATCTCTATATAAAAAAGAAAGATATTTTACCACAAAATGTCCTAAGTATTCACATCCCATTGTAAAGGACTTTAAGCAGCAAATCAGTATGTCTGTCCCGGAATAGGCAAGGGAATGAGCCTCATGCACACTTATGTTATTTCCCTATTCAGTTTAAGGAAGTTTACTATGAAATCTTATGAGAGTTAAGTGAAATCTCATGAGATCACATTAAAAGAGTTCATGACTTCGATGGTGATTGGCTGCAGTTGATTTCTTCATTTTTATTTTTTTTTTACCTGCAGCTGGACAGCAGCTGAAGTATACCTTTTTACACAGAACTTACTCTGCTGAGCTGAGGAAATTGTGAGGTAAAAACAGAATTTATGCTTACCTGATAAATTACTTTCTCCAACGGTGTGTCCGGTCCACGGCGTCATCCTTACTTGTGGGATATTCTCCTCCCCAACAGGAAATGGCAAAGAGCCCAGCAAAGCTGGCCATATAGTCCCTCCTAGGCTCCGCCTACCCCAGTCATTCGACCGACGGACAGGAGGAAATAAATATAGGAGAAACCATATGGTAACGTGGTGACTGTAGTTAGAGAAAATAATTCATCAGACCTGATTAAAAAACCAGGGCGGGCCGTGGACCGGACACACCGTTGGAGAAAGTAATTTATCAGGTAAGCATAAATTCTGTTTTCTCCAACATAGGTGTGTCCGGTCCACGGCGTCATCCTTACTTGTGGGAACCAATACCAAAGCTTTAGGACACGGATGAAGGGAGGGAGCAAATCAGGTCACCCAAACGGAAGGCACCACGGCTTGCAAAACCTTTCTCCCAAAAATAGCCTCCGAAGAAGCAAAAGTATATAATTTAAAAAAAATTTGGTCAACAGGAACCTCATTCTTGAAGGCCCATGTGGAAGCCACAGCCCTAGTGGAGTGAGCTGTGATACTTTCAGGAGGCTGTCGTCACGGCAGTCTCAAAAGCCAATCTGATGATGCTTTTAAACCAAAAGGAAAGAGAGGTAGAAGTTGCTTTTTTACCTCTCCTTTAACCAGAATAAACAACAAACAAAGAAGATGTTTGTCTAAAATCTTCAGTAGCCTCTAAATAGAATTTTAGAGCACGGACAACGTCCAAATTGTGTAACAAACGTTCCTTCTATGAAACTGGATTCGGACACAAAGAAGGTACAACTATCTCCTGGTTAATATTTTTGTTGGAAACAACCTTCGGAAGAAAACCAGGCTCAGTACGTAAAACCACCTTATCTGCATGGACCAGATAGGGCGGAGAACACTGCAGAGCAGATAACTCAGAAACTCTTCTAGCGGAAGAAATTGCAACCTAAAACAAAACTTTCCAAGATAATAACTTAATATCTACGGAATGTAAGGGTTCAAACGGAACCCCTTGAAGAACTGAAAGAACTAGATTAAGACTCCAGGGAAGAGTCAAAGGTCTGTAAACAGGCTTGATTCTAACCAGAGCCTGAACAAACGCTTAAACGACTGGCACAGCTGCCAGCCTTTTGTGAAGTAAAACAGATAAAGCAGAGATCTGTCCCTTCAGAGAACTTGCAGAAAATCCTTTCTCCAAACCTTCTTGTAGAAAGGAAAGAATCTTAGGAATTTTTATCTTGTTCCATGGGAATCCTTTAGATTCACACCAACAGATATATTTTTTTCCATATATTATGGTAAATTTTTCTAGTTACAGGCTTTCTAGCCTGAATAAGAGTATCTATTACAGAATCTGAAAACCCACGCTTTGATAAAATCAAGCGTTCAAACTCCAAGCAGTCAGTTGGAGGAAAACCAGATTCGGATGTTCGAATGGACCCTGAATAAGAAGGTCCTGTCTCAAAGGTAGCTTCCATGGTGGAGCCGATGACACATTCACCAGGTCTGCATACCAAGTCCTGCGTGGCCACACAGGAACTATCAAGATCACCGAAGCCCTCTCCAGATTGATCCTGGCTATCAGCCTGGGAATGAGAGGAAACGGTGGGAATACATAAGCTAGGTTGAAGATCCAAGGTGCTACTATTGTATCCAATAGAGTCGCCTTGGGATCCCTGGATTTGGACCCGTAACAAGGGACCTTGAAGTTCTGACGAGAGGCCATCAGAACCATGTCTGGAATGCCCCATATTTGAGTTATTTGGGCAAAGATTTCCAGATGGAGTTCCCACTCCCCCGGATGCTCCTCCATCGCCAGGGAACTCCTTGTTTCCCCCTGATGGTTGATATATGTAACAGTCGTCATGATGTCTGATTGAAACCTTATGAATTTGGCCTTTGCTAGTCAAGGCCAAGCCTTGAGAGCATTGAATATCGCTCTCAGTTCCAGAATGTTTATCGGGAGAAGAGATTCTTCCCGAGACCATAGACCCTGAGCTTTCAGGGGTTCCCAGACCGCGCCCCATCCCACCAAACTGGCGTCGGTCGTGAAAATGACCTACTCTGGTCTGCGGAAGCTCATCCCCTGTGACAGGTTGTCCAGGGTCAGCCACCAACGGAGTGAATCTCTGGTTATTTGATCTACTTGTATCGTCGGAGACAAGTCTGTATAATCCCCATTCCACTGTCTGAGCATGCACAGGTGTAATGGTCTTAGATGAATTCGTGCAAAAGGAACTATGTCCCTTGCCGCAACCATCAAACCTATTACTTCCATGCACTGCGCTATGGAAGGAAGAAGAACAGAATGAAGCACCTGACAAGAGCTTAGAAGTTTTGATTTTCTGGCCTCTGTCAGAAAAACCTTCATTTCTAAGGAAACTATTATTGTTCCCAAGAAGGGAACTCTTGTTGACGGGGACAGAGAACTTTTTTCTATGTTCACTTTCCACCTGTGAGATCTGAGAAAGGCTAGGACAATGTCCGTATGAGCCCTTGCTTTTGACAGAGACGACACTTGAATCAGGATGTCGTCCAAGTAAGGTACTACTGCAATGCCCCTTGGTCTTAGCACCGCTAGAAGGGACCCTAGTACCTTTGTGAAAATCCTTGGAGCAGTGGCAAATCCGAATGGAAGTGCCACAAACTGGTAATGCTTGTCCAGAAAGGCGAACCTTAGGAACCGAAAATGTTCCTTGTGGATAGGAATACGTAGGTACGCATCCTTTAAGTCCACCGTGGTCATGAATTGACCTTCCTGGGATGGTAGGAAGGATCGTTCGAATGGTTTCCATTTTGAACGATGAAACCCTTAGAAACTTGTTTAGAATCTTGAGATCTAAAATTGGTCTGAATGTTCCCTCTTTTTTGGGAATTATGAACAGGTTGGAGTAAAAACCCATCCCTTGTTCTCCTAATGGAACAGGATGAATCACTCCCATGCTTAACAGGTCTTCTACACAGTGTAAGAATGCCTGTTCGAAGATAATTGAGACCTGTGGAACCTTCCCCTTGGGGGTAGTTCCCTGAATTCCAGGAGATAACCTTGAGAAACTATTTCTAGCGCCCAAGGATCCTGAACATCTCTTGCCCAAGCCTGAGCAAAGAGAGAAAGTCTGCCCCCCACCAGATCCGGTCCCAGATCGGGGGCCAACACTTCATGCTGTTTTGGTAGCAGTGGCAGGTGACTTGGCCTGCTTACCCTTGTTCCAGCCTTGCATCGGCCTCCAGGCTGGCTTGGTTTGAGAAGTATTACCCTCTTGCTTAGAGGGTGTAGAATTTGAGGCTGGTCCGTTTCTGCGAAAGGGACGAAAATTTGATTTATTTTTAGCCTTAAAAGACCTATCCAGAGGAAGGGCATGGCCCTTTCCCCCAGTGATGTCTGAAATAATCTCTTTCAAGTCAGGGCCAAACAGTGTTTTACCCTTGAAAGGGATGTTAAGCAAAAGCGATCTGCGCGCCACGATAGCAAACCCTGAATTATTCGCCGCTAATCTAGCTAATTGCAAAGCGGTATCTAAAATAAAAGAGTTAGCCAATTTAAAAGCTTGAACTCTGTCCAAAACCTCCTCGTACGAAGATTCTTTATTGAGCGACTTTTCTAGTTCTTCGAACCAGAAACACGCAGCTGTAGTGACAGGAACAATGCATGAAATTGGTTGTAGAAGGTAACCTTGCTGAACAAACATCTTTTTAAGCAAACCCTCTAACCTTAAATCCATAGGATCTTGAAAGCACAACTATCTTCTATAGGAATAGAAGTGCGTTTGTTTAGAGTAGAAACCGCCCCCTCGACCTTGGGGACTGTATGCCATAAGTCCTTTCTGGGGTCGACTATAGGAAATAATTTCTTAAATATAGGGGGAGGACAAAAGGTATGCCGGGCCTATCCCACTCCTTATTTACTATGTCCGCCACCCGCTTGGGTATAGGAAAAACATCGGGGGGCACCGGAACCTCTAGGAACTTGTCCATCTTACCTAATTTCTCTGGAATGACCAAATTGTCACAATCATCCAGAGTAGATAATACCTCCTTAAGTAGTGCGTGGAGATGTTCTAATTTAAATTTAAAAGTTACAATATCAGGTTCTGCTTGTTGAGAAATTTTCCCTGAATCTGAAATTTCTCCCTCAGACAAAACCTCCCTCCTGGCCCCTTCAGATAGGTGTGAGGGTACAGATAGGTGTGCCTTCTATAAGCTTTTTCAGTGGTTCTTAGCTCCTCACACATGCATCTGCATGCCATGCTTTCCAAAAACAACTGCGCATTAGAGGCGCGAAAATGAGGCTCTGTCTATGACTAGAAAAGGCCCCCAGTGAAAAAGGTGTCCAATACAGTGCCTGCCGTTTTTATTAAAACAATCCCCAAGATTTAACAACTATTAAAAGTAATAATCTGCCAAATATACTTAGTAAAGTAATCGTTTTAGCCCAGAAAAATGTCTACCAGTTTTTTAAGCCCTAATGAAGCCCTTTATTCTTTTACTTAAACTAAGAAAATGGCTTACCGGTTCCCATAGGGAAAATGACAGCTTCCAGCATTACCAAGTCTTGTTAGAAATGTGTCATACCTCAAGCAGCAAAGTCTGCCCACTGTTTCCCCCAACTGAAGTTACTTCATCTCAACAGTCCTGTGTGGAAACAGCCATCGATTTTAGTAACGGTTGCTAAAATCATTTTCCTCTTACAAACAGAAATCTTCATCTCTTTTCTGTTCCAGAGTAAATAGTACATACCAGCACTATTTTAAAATAACAAACTCTTGATTGAAGAACAAAAACTACATTTAAACACCAAAAAACTCTAAGCCATCTCCGTGGAGATGTTGCCTGTGCAACGGCAAAGAGAATGACTGGGGTAGGCGGAGCCTAGGAGGGACTATATGGCCAGCTTTGCTGGGCTCTTTGCCATTTCCTGTTGGGGAGGAGAATATCCCACAAGTAAGGATGACGCCGTGGACCGGACACACCTATGTTGGAGAAATATCTTCCTTTTTTTACATAGAGATGCTCAGGTGATATTTTCCTGTCAGCTTTTTACAGTTATACAGCATTAGTGTTAAGTGATTTAGCATATGAGTATTATGCTGAAAATGGTAGTATGGGGTCTCCCTTTAGGACCCAACAGTTTCCAGGTAGGGAATCAATTATCTCTCTTGGGTTTGGAGAGCTCTCAACCCAAGTTGGTATAGTATATGGTGGCATACAAGTTCCCTATTAGTTTAACAAGACAGTAAAGTCAAAGTTAAACTTTATCAATCAGATGGAGCATGCAATTATAAACAACTTTCCAATCTATTCCTATTATCTAATTTTATTAGCTCTCTTGGTATCCTTTGTTGAAAACCATACCTAAGTAGTATCAGGAGCAGCTGGTGATTGGTGGCTGCACATATATGCCCCTTGTTATTGTCTCACCCAGCTCCCAGTGGTGTTCTGTTGTTTCGTCAACAAAGGATACAAAGAAAATGAAACAAATTTGATAATAGCAGTAAATTGGAAAGTGGTTTAAAAGTATATGGTCTATCTAGATCATGAAAGAAAATTGGGGCTTCATGTCGCTAATAGTGAGAAAAGTGGTGGACAGCTGTCCAACCATGAGGCTGTGATGTATTGATGCAGATAGGGTCAGTGTAAGATCTCTAGGGTGGGCTGGAGGCTGGTGTAAGAGGGTGGGCTTCATCCCAGGTGTAGCCACGCCCCCACTAGTGAGGGTTTAGACAGAGAGTTTTTGCTGACCATCTTTGCTTGCACAGTTCTTGTTGTGTCCTGGTGTTTAGCAGCAGAGTTCTTGTGGTATTATTATTTAGAGGTATACAGTCTGCATTCCTGTTTCTGGCCTGTGATCATGATCATGGTTCCCAGAAGTAGAAGATTGAGCTTCACTTTATTGTAAATGTGGGCTTTGCAACTTCACTCTGAAGTCTGCACTGTGTTACAAAGTTGTACAGTCAAGTTCATGCTTTGCACATTTGTGTTGCTTTAAGAACAACTTTGTTATGTCAAGCGTCCTTTTTATTAAAAAATAAACACATACATACAACAATTGTTTAACCCTACCAGAGCTATAATATAGCCTTCACTGTGCCAGAGGAGCAGCTTAACCCTTTATAGCCAGTAATAGTGCAGTGGTTTAATGGATTTGTGCCAGCAACATGTACACCTTCCTTAACTCAACTACAGACAATAATTACATATACATGTTTTTTCAAATGTCTGTATACAAAACAACATTAAGCAATGATACTTTTTTATTAGAGCAACTGTCCCTTTAAAATTAAAAAAGATTTCCAGAGTTTCCTCTCTTCCTCAGGTCTGTAGTTAGAAATTAAACAAAATCAAAAACTTTTCTACATTTAAATGTATAGTTAGTCCAATAATGGTTGATGCAATGCTCGTGTAATTTGTGTGCCAAATGCATTGTACACAGCTACTCCAATCAACCAGATACTTTAGTAATATGCTTATACAGAAATCTGCGGAATGGGGTGACATAGCCATGGGACATGCTGTGTGGGGTTACAGTATGTGACATCATATTTCTGGTCATGTACAGTGGGAAATTACAGGCACATGGGCAGCAGTGCTCCTGTTAGCATGTAGGGCCTCTTCTTTTGTGATCTTTGGACCCTTCTGCAACTCTCTAACAACTCCCTGCCTTGCATACACCTGTCTTTGTCCTACACTCTGTTATATGAGTGTGGGAGACCTATTTCTCAAAATAGAGCTGTTCTTCTTCACTTACCGCTCTGTTCACAGGCAAAACAGCTATTTTACATGACAAAAACATAATTTATGCTTACCTGATAAATTCCTTTCTTCTGTTGTGTGATCAGTCCACGGGTCATCATTACTTCTGGGATATAACTCCTCCCCAACAGGAAATGCAAGAGGATTCACCCAGCAGAGCTGCATATAGCTCCTCCCCCCTACGTCAGTCCCAGTCATTCGACCAAGAATCAACGAGAAAGGAGTAACCAAGGGTGAAGTGGTGACTGGAGTATAATTTAAAAGATATTTACCTGCCTTAAAACAGGGCGGGCCGTGGACTGATCACACAACAGAAGAAAGGAATTTATCAGGTAAGCATAAATTATGTTTTCTTCTGTTATGTGTGATCAGTCCACGGGTCATCATTACTTCTGGGATACCAATACCAAAGCAAAAGTACACGGATGACGGGAGGGATAGGCAGGCTCATTATACAGAAGGAACCACTGCCTGAAGAACCTTTCTCCCAAAAATAGCCTCCGAAGAAGCAAAAGTGTCAAATTTGTAAAATTTGGAAAAAGTATGAAGCGAAGACCAAGTTGCAGCCTTGCAAATCTGTTCAACAGAGGCCTCATTCTTAAAGGCCCAAGTGGAAGCCACAGCTCTAGTGGAGTGAGCTGTAATTCTTTCAGGAGGCTGCTGTCCAGCAGTCTCATAGGCTAAACGTATTATGCTACGAAGCCAAAAAGAGAGAGAGGTAGCAGAAGCTTTTTGACCTCTCCTCTGTCCAGAATAAACGACAAACAGGGAAGAAGTTTGGCGAAAATCTTTAGTTGCCTGCAAGTAGAACTTGAGGGCACGAACTACATCCAGATTGTGTAGAAGACGTTCCTTCTTTGAAGAAGGATTTGGACACAAGGATGGAACAACAATCTCTTGATTGATATTCCTGTTAGTGACTACCTTAGGTAAGAACCCAGGTTTAGTACGCAGAACTACCTTGTCTGAGTGAAAAATCAGATAAGGAGAATCACAATGTAAAGCTGATAACTCAGAGACTCTTCGAGCCGAGGAAATAGCCATTAAAAACAGAACTTTCCAAGATAACAATTTTATATCAATGGAATGAAGGGGTTCAAACGGAACACCCTGTAAAACGTTAAGAACTAAGTTTAAACTCCATGGCGGAGCAACAGCTTTAAACACAGGCTTGATCCTAGCTAAAGCCTGACAAAAGGCCTGGACGTCTGGATTTTCTGACAGACGCCTGTGTAACAAGATGGACAGAGCTGAAATCTGTCCCTTTAATGAACTAGCTGATAAACCCTTTTCTAAACCTTCTTGTAGAAAGGACAATATCCTAGGGATCCTAACCTTACTCCAGGAGTAACGTTTGGATTCGCACCAGTATAGGTATTTACGCCATATTTTATGGTAAATCTTTCTGGTAACAGGCTTCCTAGCCTGTATCAGGGTATCAATAACCGACTCAGAAAAACCACGTTTTGATAAAATCAAGCGTTCAATTTCCAAGCAGTCAGCTTCAGAGAAGTTAGATTTTGATGTCTGAATGGACCCTGTATCAGAAGGTCCTGTCTTAGAGGTAGAGACCAAGGCGGACAGGATGACATGTCCACTAGATCTGCATACCAAGTCCTGCGTGGCCATGCAGGCGCTATTAGAATCACTGATGCTCTCTCCTGTTTGATTTTGGCAATCAATCGAGGAAGCAGCGGGAAGGGTGGAAACACATAAGCCATCCCGAAGTTCCAAGGTGCTGTCAAAGCATCTATCAGAACCGCTCCCGGATCCCTGGATCTGGACCCGTAGTGAGGAAGTTTGGCGTTCTGGCGAGACGCCATGAGATCTATCTCTGGTTTGCCCCAACGTCGAAGTATTTGGGCAAAGACCTCCGGATGAAGTTCCCACTCCCCCGGATGAAAAGTCTGGCGACTCAAAAAATCCGCCTCCCAGTTCTCCACTCCCGGGATGTGGATTGCTGACAGGTGGCAAGAGTGAGACTCTGCCCAGCGAATTATCTTTGATACTTCCATCATTGCTAGGGAGCTTCTTGTCCCTCCCTGATGGTTGATGTAAGCTACAGTCGTGATGTTGTCCGACTGAAACCTGATGAACCCCCGAGTTGTTAATTGGGGCCAAGCCAGAAGGGCATTGAGAACTGCTCTCAATTCCAGAATGTTTATTGGAAGGAGACTCTCCTCCTGATTCCATAGTCCCTGAGCCTTCAGAGAATTCCAGACAGCGCCCCAACCTAGTAGGCTGGCGTCTGTTGTTACAATTGTCCAGTCTGGCCTGCTGAATGGCATCCCCCTGGACAGGTGTGGCCGATAAAGCCACCATAGAAGAGAATTTCTGGTCTCTTGATTCAGATTCAGAGTAGGGGACAAATCTGAGTAATCCCCATTCCACTGACTTAGCATGCACAATTGCAGCGGTCTGAGGTGAAGGCGTGCAAAAGGTACTATGTCCATTGCCGCTACCATTAAGCCGATCACCTCCATGCATTGAGCTACTGACGGGTGTTGAATGGAATGAAGGACACGGCATGCATTTAGAAGCTTTGTTAACCTGTCTTCTGTCAGGTAAATCTTCATTTCTACAGAATCTATAAGAGTCCCCAAGAATGGAACCCTTGTGAGAGGAAAAAGAGAACTCTTCTTTTCGTTCACTTTCCATCCATGCGACCTTAGAAATGCCAGAACTAACTCTGTATGAGACTTGGCAGTTTGAAAGCTTGAAGCTTGTATTAGAATGTCGTCTAGATACGGAGCTACCGAAATCCCTCGCGGTCTTAGTACCGCCAGAAGGGCACCCAGAACCTTTGTGAAGATTCTTGGAGCCGTAGCCAATCCGAATGGAAGAGCTACAAACTGGTAGTGCCTGTCTAAGAAGGCAAACCTTAGGTACCGGTGATGATCTTTGTGAATCGGTATGTGAAGGTAAGCATCTTTTAAATCCACTGTGGTCATGTACTGACCCTTTTGGATCATGGGTAAGATTGTCCGAATAGTTTCCATTTTGAACGATGGAACTCTTAGGAATTTGTTTAGAATCTTTAAATCTAAGATTGGCCTGAAAGTTCCCTCTTTTTTGGGAACCACAAACAGGTTTGAGTAGAACCCTTGTCCTTGTTCCGACCGCGGAACCGGATGGATCACTCCCATTAATAACAGATCTTGTACACAGCGTAGAAACGCTTCTTTCTTTATCTGGTTTGTTGACAACCTTGACAGATGAAATCTCCCTCTTGGGGGAGATAATTTGAAGTCTAGAAGGTATCCCTGAGATATGATCTCTAGCGCCCAGGGATCCTGAACATCTCTTGCCCAGGCCTGGGCGAAGAGAGAAAGTCTGCCCCCCACTAGATCCGGTCCCGGATCGAGGGCTCTCGGTTCATGCTGTCTTTGGGGCAGCAGCAGGTTTCCTGGCCTGCTTGCCCTTGTTCCAGGACTGGTTAGGTTTCCAGCCTTGCCTGTAACGAGCAACAGCTCCCTCCTGTTTTGGTGCAGTGGAGGTTGATGCTGCTCCTGTTTTGAAATTCCGAAAGGGACGAAAATTAGACTGTCTAGCCTTAGCTTTGGCTTTGTCTTGAGGTAGGGCGTGGCCTTTACCTCCTGTAATGTCAGCGATAATTTCTTTCAAACCGGGCCCAAATAAAGACTGCCCCTTGAAAGGTATATTAAGTAATTTGGACTTAGAAGTAACATCAGCTGACCAGGATTTTAGCCACAGCGCCCTACGTGCCTGGATGGCGAATCCTGAGTTCTTAGCCGTAAGTTTGGTTAAATGTACTACGGCCTCCGAAATGAATGAATTAGCTAGTTTAAGGACTCTAAGCCTGTCCGTAATGTCGTCTAGCGTAGATGAACTAAGGTTCTCTTCCAGAGACTCAATCCAAAATGCTGCCGCAGCCGTAATCGGCGCGATACATGCAAGGGGTTGCAATATAAAACCTTGTTGAACAAACATTTTCTTAAGGTAACCCTCTAATTTTTTATCCATTGGATCTGAAAAAGCACAGCTATCCTCCACCGGGATAGTGGTACGCTTAGCTAAAGTAGAAACTGCTCCCTCCACCTTAGGGACCGTTTGCCATAAGTCCCGAGTGGTGGCGTCTATTGGAAACATCTTTCTAAATATTGGAGGGGGTGAGAACGGCACACCGGGTCTATCCCACTCCTTAGTAACAATTTCAGTTAGTCTCTTAGGTATAGGAAAAACGTCAGTACTCGCCGGTACCGCAAAGTATTTATCCAACCTACACAATTTCTCTGGTATTGCAACGGTGTTACAATCATTGAGAGCTGCTAAAACCTCCCCTAGTAATACACGGAGGTTCTCCAATTTAAATTTAAAATTTGAAATATCTGAATCCAATCTGTTTGGATCAGAACCGTCACCCACAGAATGAAGCTCTCCGTCCTCATGCTCTGCAAGCTGTGACGCAGTATCAGACATGACCCTAGTATTGTCAGCGCACTCTGTTCTCACCCCAGAGTGATCACGCTTGCCTCTTAGTTCTGGTAATTTAGACAAAACTTCAGTCATAACAGTAGCCATATCTTGTAATGTTATCTGTAATGGTCGCCCAGATGTACTAGGCGCCATAATATCACGCACCTCCCGGGCGGGAGATGCAGGTACTGCCGCGTGAGGCGAGTTAGTCGGCATAACTCTCCCCTCGCTGTTTGGTGAAATTTGTTCAAATTGTACAGATTGACTTTTATTTAAAGTAGCATCAATACAGTTAGTACATAAATTTCTATTGGGCTCCACCTTGGCATTGGAACAAATGACACAGATATCTTCCTCTGAGTCAGACATGTTTAACACACTAGCAATAAACTTGCAACTTGGTTATAATCTTTTTTAGCAAAAACGTACTGTGCCTCAAAGAGGTACTAAACGATTAAATGACAGTTGAAATAATGAACTGAAAAACAGTTATAGCATCAAACTTTAAAACAACACAACTTTTAGTAAAGGTTTGTTCCCATTAGTAAAATAACAATAATTAAATTTGACATAAAAAATTACAGAGCAACGTTTTTATTCACAGTCAATATAAAATTCTCACAGCTCTGCTGAGAGAATCTACCTCCCTCCAAAGAAGTTTGAAGACCCCTGAGATCTGTCAGAGATGAACCGGATCATGCAGGAAATATAAGAGTAGCTGACTGGAAATTTTTGATGCGTAGCAAAGAGCGCCAAAAACGGCCCCTCCCTCTCACACACAGCAGTGAAGAGAAACGAAACTGTCACAATTAAAAGCAAACAACTGCCAAGTGGAAAATAATGCCCAAATATTTATTCACTCAGTACCTCAGAAATGTAAACGATTCTACATTCCAGCAAAAACGTTTAACATGATAAATACTTATTAAAAGGATTAGTGACTTTTAACAGAGTAGTTCCGGTGAAATACCATCCCCAGAATACTGAAATGTATACATACATGTCATTATAACGGTATGGCAGGATTTTCTCATCAATTCCATTCAGAAAATAAAAACTGCTACATACCTCAATGCAGATTCATCTGCCCGCTGTCCCCTGATCTGAAGCTTTTACCTCCCTCAGATGGCCGAGAACAGCAATATGATCTTAACTACTCCGGTTAAAATCATAGTAAAAAACTCTGGTAGATTCTTCCTCAAACTCTGCCAGAGAAGTAATAACACGCTCCGGTGCTATTGTAAAATAACAAACTTTTGATTGAAGTCATAAAAACTAAGTATAATCACCATAGTCCTCTCACACATCCTATCTAGTCGTTGGGTGCAAGAGAATGACTGGGACTGACGTAGGGGGGAGGAGCTATATGCAGCTCTGCTGGGTGAATCCTCTTGCATTTCCTGTTGGGGAGGAGTTATATCCCAGAAGTAATGATGACCCGTGGACTGATCACACATAACAGAAGAAATAATGGTTAAGTATAGATTAGTATGCTATAATATTTGCAAACTCTTCATGTAATATCAGGGGCGTATTAAGGCATAGGCCAACGAGGCCGGTGCCTAGGGCAGCAGATTTTTAAGGGGCAGCAGAATTTTGAGTCCCTAGGGCCACTCTACTGAACTCAGGGCCGGGTGGCTAAATCAACCAATTACAAATTACTTAAATGGCTGGCTCGGCTATTGCTATCCTATGGGATTGTATGTGGGTGCGCATGACGTGGTGACAGTGGAGGTGGAGCTCACTTGTGCAGCCTGGCCTGGACTGAGAGGGAATGCGGTATTCTTCCTGGCTCCACCGCGTGATTGAGACTCACACAGACTACACAGTGCAGTGTGCACTACACCGTGACCACTGTGAAACAGCATATGCCTTTCTCCCTTCAATACATCTTCATTAGGCATTAAAATACTTAAACGGATTAGTCACTAAATACTTGTACATTTACTGTTTGTCTATCTGTCATACATGCAAAGAATAAGTATTTATTGCTGAATCTATACAACTATGTGACTTAAAACACAACTGAAAATATGTTGTATGCATTTAATACATTCAGAAACAATACAAGTATATACTTTATTATGATTGTATCATGTGACTTTATCCCCTAGGATACAATTCCTAAACCTATCATAACTACTGTTGTATTTTTTAAGTACTTTTAAAGGCCAGTTTGTATATTCATTACATATTTATCCAAGCAGATATTTTGCTTAAATAACTGTCAATCACCAAAGAAGATGTTTAAGGTTGAACAACTACCTACTGACAAACTATCATACAGTGAAGGATATTTTTTCTGATATAAACACTTTAATCATTTGACTTGCAAAATAATGTCTTAATATATATATATATATATATAATTATTTTTGGGGCAGGGTATAATTTTTTACACCCTGCCCCAAAAATATTATGTCTAAAAAAAAGGCCTTAAACCTGGGGTGGGGTGGGGTGGGGTGGGGGCAGCAGAATTTTGAGTGCCTAGGGCAGCACAAAACCTAAATACGCCCCTGTGTAATATTAATCAGAAATTTGTTTTTAATGTTCAAATTTGTATTTTCTGTTTTTCTCAACAAAGCCATACAAACTCTAGATTTCTTTTTTTCAAGAGCTAAATTAAAAAATATTCAAAGATTACACATATACCCTAAAGAGAGCATCTTGTACTATCATAAAGAGAGTACATACATTTTTTGCACTAGTGTTTATTTTATTGGCAGGTTCACACTTGTGATATGTGGCAGCATATGGAAGTTTTTTATTTTATTTATGCAGCTGGTTGCCTAAATCTGTACAACTCTTTAATAAATATCGCCCTCCAGTGGTTATAGAGGAAATACTAAAGGGAAATAACAAAACATTCACTTAAAGTTAATCTTAGAGAACTACACAATGGCCACAACTATGAAGCTGCAAAAGCAGCCTCTGAGCCGTTATGATGTAGACTTGTTCATGAGAGCCTGCACCAGGAAGAATAAGTGGTACTGCCATTGGCTCCCATTTATGATACAGCTAGTGAACAATTGAATGCTCTATCTACATCATCATGAAAGAAACAAATGTGGGTTTCATATGCCTTTAAGAATATGACTACTGTTGCATAACATGTGGGTGCAGACTTCAATGACAGAACCCAAAAAAACTGTGCAGGTATCAACAATATAAACAGTGGAAAAATACAAAAAGCAAGGTTGCGCCTATTTCATTTATACCTGAGTGGCCAGGTTAAACTAATTGTCTAAAAGTGAAAAACAGCACTAAACTGACCTAAATAGTTGCCTAAATAATGAAAGACTATTTTTTAGTTGATAATAATAATTAAAAAGAGATAAGGATAGGACTTATAAATATAGTTTATTGAATTTTCTTAATGGGATAATAGAAGATCTTTTTCTGATAAAAGCACTATATTAAAAGACACTGTATTAGAAATTCGCTTGAGAAAGGCTGTAGTGACAGCTGAAATGCGTAGCGTTCAACACTTTTCCAATCCATCCAGGATACACAATTTTGTGGACATCCATCCTGATGTTACGAAGTCACTGCTAAACAGGAAAGTGACGGAAGATTACATGTGACGGACCGGCCTGGGATCTGAAACAACTAACGCTAGCGTGAAAAAAACGCTACTGAACAAAGGAGCGGTTGTTTTTCAAAACACCTAGGATAACGTTCCCCTTCTACAGATCTGAAAGTAAGACTTACCATAAAATCTTTACCCTAATAAAGGATTATGTTTTAAAGACTAAGCTTATACCGGTATTTGCTGAACATCTCATCATATCTGGACAAAGACCCCTTTTATTGGAAAAGTAATTTCTTGCCTTACCCTGCCAAGAGTTGGACAATAAACATATACTAATAGACATAAAGAACTGATGATATAACAAATATATGTATACACATTACAAACAAATTATTCTTTCTTATTGACTATATTGATTTTGTCAAACAGATGGCTTTATATCAAAGTTGAATATTTAGTATAATCACATACACAAGATTTATTTATTTTTATAACACATTTTTTTATAACACATTTTATCTATATACATGTCTTTTTGATCTATTGCATATATTGCTCGAATGGTTCCCTTAGGTTACTGATGCAATGTGTCCAATTTATTGAAAAATACATTTATTATAACTTGTCACATTGATTGGCCAATATATGTTCTTTATTTTATTATTTTTTTCTGTTTAATTTCAGTTATTGGATCATATATGATACATTTTTTAAATATAATGTTTTTTAATATAGTGTTTTTCTAATACAGTGTCTTTTAATATAGTGCTTTTATCAGAAAAAGATCTTCTATTATCCCATTAAGAAAATTCAATAAACTATATTTATAAGTCCTATCCTTATCTCTTTTTAATTATTATTATCAACTAAAAAATAGTCTTTCATTATTTAGGCAACTATTTAGGTCAGTTTAGTGCTGTTTTTCACTTTTAGACAATTAGTTTAACCTGGCCACTCAGGTATAAATTAAATAGGCGCAACCTTGCTTTTTGTATTTTTCCACTGTATCTATTTTATTATCAATTTTTTAAGGTTTTATTGATACAGCTGGGTTGTTTAGTGAAATTACAGTTCATTATTAGTATTAATATCTTACATCTGCCTTCCAAAGGTATCAACAATATGCTGTGTGAGAATGGCACAATGTAATACATACACTAACAGAAACCAGCATCTATAAACCCTAAAGCACAACAAAACAAATGAATCCAGTGGCTGATTAAGATCACATGACAGTCGTAGTAACACAAATATCTTTACTTGAATAGTGTGACACCCATCTTTTAAAATGGCCTTATGAGCATTACCCAGGGTGGACAAAAAACAATCATTTTAAAAAAAAAATCATATTTTTATTTTTTATCTTTTTTTTTTATTTAAATTTGTTTTTAATTATATCAAGATGCTGTATATTCATGTCTGTAATGTTTAATTGTTTTTGGTAAATTAATTCCATTAATCTATTCACACTGTCATGCTCTCCCAGAGGTTTCTGTCAGATTATTTTTGGCAATTTTTCTATCTTGAAGATATTATCACATATTGGGCCACATTACAAATGAAGCACAAAATATCGCTTTCGAGAGGGCGATATTTGCGCTCCACTTTGTAATACTAGCGCACTGGTATTACAAATTAGGTGCAATGTGAATGCAACCTCGCTTGCTCGCTTCACTTCTATTGTTAAATTTGCTTTATTATCTTGGTCGAAGGAGAGCAATGGTTTAATTGAGCCTAGATGAACATGTTGGGTGAGACGGTGACAAGCATCTAGCTCACACTAATGAATTACTTCTAAACCTACTTATGTATGCTTTTCAACAATGGATATCAAGAGTACAAAGCAAATTAGATCATGAAAGAAAACTGGAAAATTGTTAGAAAATGCATGTTCTTTCAGAATCATGTTTAAGACAATAACTTGGTAGTTAGAGGGACACAGGAAAGATAAAGATGTTAATTGAGGGAAAACAGAATTTATGCTTACCTGATAAATTACTTTCTCCAACGGTGTGTCCGGTCCACGGCGTCATCCATAACTTGTGGGAATATTCTCTTCCCCAACAGGAAATGGCAAAGAGCACAGCAAAAGCTGTCCATATAGTCCCTCCTAGGCTCCGCCCACCCCAGTCATTCGACCGACGGCCAGGAGAAAAACAGGAGAAACCATAGGGTGCCGTGGTGACTGTAGTTAAAGAAAGAAATTCATCAAACCTGATTAAAAAACCAGGACGGGCCGTGGACCGGACACACCGTTGGAGAAAGTAATTTATCAGGTAAGCATAAATTCTGTTTTCTCCAACATTGGTGTGTCCGGTCCACGGCGTCATCCATAACTTGTGGGAACCAATACCAAAGCTTTAGGACACGGATGAAGGGAGGGAGCCAATCAGGTTACCTAAACGGAAGGCACCACGGCTTGCAAAACCTTTCTCCCAAAAATAGCCTCCGAAGAAGCAAAAGTATAAAATTTGTAGAATTTGGCAAAAGTGTGCAGGGAAGACCAAGTCGCTGCCTTACATATCTGATCAACAGAAGCCTCGTTCTTGAAGGCCCATGTGGAAGCCACAGCCCTAGTAGAGTGAGCTGTGATGCGTTCGGGAGGCTGCCGTCCAGCAGTCTCATAAGCCAATCGGATGATGCTTTTCAGCCAAAAGGAAAGAGAGGTAGCAGTAGCTTTTTGACCTCTCCTCTTGCCAGAATAAACGACAAACAGAGAAGACGTTTGTCTGAAATCCTTTGTTGCTTCTAAATAGAACTTTAAAGCACGAACTACATCTAAATTGTGTAACAAACGTTCCTTCTTTGAAAGTGGATTCGGACACAAAGAAGGCACAACTATTTCCTGGTTAATATTCTTGTTGGAAACAACCTTTGGAAGGAAACCAGGTTTAGTACGCAAAACAACCTTATCTGAATGGAACACCAGATAGGGCGGATTACACTGCAGAGCAGATAACTCAGAAACTCTTCTAGCAGAAGAAATAGCAACCAAAAACAGAACTTTCCAAGATAACATCTTGATATCTATGGAATGTAGAGGTTCAAACGGAACCCCTTGAAGAACTGAAAGAACTAAATTCAGACTCCAGGGAGGAGTCAAAGGTCTGTAAACAGGCTTGATCCTGACCAAAGCCTGAACAAAAGCTTGAACATCTGGCACAGCTGCCAGTCGTTTGTGTAACAAGACAGATAAAGCAGAAATCTGTCCCTTTAGAGAACTCGCTGATAATCCCTTATCCAAACCTTCTTGAAGAAAAGAAAGGATCCTAGGAATTTTGATCTTACTCCATGAGAATCCTTTGGATTCACACCAACAGATATATCTTTTCCATATTTTATGGTAAATGTTTCTAGTTACAGGTTTTCTGGCTTCTACCAGAGTATCTATCACAAGCGTTCAATTTCCAAGCCGTCAGCTGGAGGGAAACTAGATTTGGATGTTCGAATGGACCCTGTACTAGAAGATCCTGTCTCAAAGGTAGCTTCCATGGTGGAGCCGATGACATATTCACCAGGTCTGCATACCAAGTCCTGCGTGGCCACGCAGGAGCTATCAAGATCTCCTGTTTGATCCTGGCTACCAGCCTGGGAATGAGAGGAAACGGTGGAAACACATAAGCTAGGTTGAAGGCCCAAGGCGCTACTAATGCGTCCACTAGAGTCGCCTTGGGATCCCTGGATCTGGACCCGTAGCAAGAAACCTTGAAGTTCTGACGAGACGCCATCAGATCCATGTCTGGAATGCCCCATAATTGAGTCAACTGGGCAAATATCTCCGGGTGGAGTTCCCACTCCCCCGGATGGAATGTCTGACGACTCAGATAATCCGCCTCCCAGTTTTCCACTCCTGGGATGTGAATCGCAGATAGGTGGCAGGAGTGATCCTCCGCCCATTTTATGATTTTGGTCACTTCTCTCATCGCCAGGGAACTCCTTGTTCCCCCCTGATGGTTGATGTAAGCAACAGTCGTCATGTTGTCTGATTGGAATCTTATGAATCTGGCCTTTGCTAGTTGAGGCCAAGCCCTGAGAGTATTGAATATCGCTCTCAGTTCCAGAATGTTTATCGGGAGAAGAGACTCTTCCTGAGACCATAGACCCTGAGCTTTCAGGGAGTCCCAGACCGCGCCCCAGCCCACTAGACTGGCGTCGGTCGTGACGATGAACCACTCTGGTCTGCGGAAGCTCATTCCCTGGGACAGGTGATCCTGGGTTAGCCACCAACGGAGTGAGTCTCTGGTCTTCTGAACTACTTGAATCACTGGAGACAAGTCTGTATAGTCCCCATTCCACTGTTTCAGCATGCACAGTTGTAATGGTCTTAGATGAATTTGCGCAAAAGGAACTATGTCCATTGCTGCAACCATCAACCCTACTACTTCCATGCACTGAGCTATGGAAGGTCGTGGAACAGAGTGAAGAACTTGACAAGCGTTTAGAAGTTTTGACTTTCTGACATCTGTCAGGAAAATCTTCATTTCTAAAGAATCTATTATTGACCCCAAGAAAGGAACTCTTGTCGACGGAGACAGGGAACTCTTTTCTATGTTCACCTTCCACCCATGAGATCTGAGAAAGGCCAGAACGATGTCTGTGTGAGCCTTTGCCTTTGAAAGAGACGACGCTTGTATCAGAATGTCGTCCAAGTAAGGTGCCACTGCAATGCCCCTTGGTCTTAGAACCGCTAGGAGGGACCCGAGTACCTTTGTGAAAATCCTTGGAGCAGTGGCTAGCCAGAATGGGAGAGCCACAAACTGGTAATGTTTGTCCAGAAAGGCGAACCTTAGGAACTGATGATGATCTTTGTGGATAGGAATATGTAGATACGCATCCTTTAGATCCACGGTAGTCATAAATTGACCCTCCTGGATTGAAGGTAAAATCATTCGAATAGTTTCCATTTTGAACGATGGCACTCTGAGAAATTTGTTTAGAATCTTTAAATCCAGAATTGGTCTGAAAATTCCCTCTTTTTTGGGAACTACAAACAGATTTGAGTAAAACCCCATTCCTTGTTCCACAGTTGGAACTGGGTGTATCACTCCCATTTTTAACAGGTCTTCTACACAATGTAAGAATGCCTGTCTCTTTATTTGGTTTGAAGATAAGTGAGACATGTGGAACCTTCCTTCCCCTTGGGGGTAGTTCCTTGAATTCCAGAAGATAACCCTGAGAAACTATTTCTAGTGCCCAGGGATCCTGAACATCTCTTGCCCAAGCCTGAGTGAAGAGAGAGAGTCTGCCCCCTACTAGATCCGGTCCCGGATCGGGGGCTACTCCTTCATGCTGTTTTGGTAGCAGCAGCAGGCTTCTTGGCCTGCTTACCCTTGTTCCAGCCTTGCATCGGTTTCCAAGCTGCTTTGGTTTGCGAAGCATTACCCTCTTGTCTGGAGGCTGCAGAGTTGGAGGCCGGTCCGTTCCTGAAATTGCGAAAGGAACGAAAATTAGACTTATTCTTGGCCTTGAAAGGCCTATCTTGTGGGAGAGCGTGGCCCTTACCCCCAGTGATGTCTGAGATAATCTCTTTCAATTCTGGCCCAAAAAGGGTTTTACCCTTGAAAGGGATATTAAGCAACTTTGTCGTGGAAGATACATCCGCTGACCAAGACTTTAGCCAGAGCGCTCTGCGCGCCACAATTGCAAACCCTGAATTTTTTGCCGCTAATCTAGCTAACTGCAAAGTGCCATCTAAAATAAAGGAATTAGCTAACTTAAGTGCGTGAATTCTGTCCATAACCTCCTCATACGGAGTCTCTCTACTGAGCGACTTTTCTAGTTCCTCGAACCAGAACCACGCTGCTGTAGTGACAGGAATAATGCACGAAATAGGTTGCAGGAGGTAACCTTGCTGTACAAAAATCTTTTTAAGCAAACCCTCCAATTTTTTATCCATAGGATCTTTGAAAGCACAATTATCCTTGATAGGAATAGTAGTGCGCTTAGCTAGTGTAGAAACTGCCCCCTCGACCTTAGGGACTGTCTGCCATAAGTCCTTTCTGGGGTCGACCATAGGAAATAATTTCTTAAATATAGGAGGGGGGACAAAAGGTATGCCGGGCTTCTCCCACTCCTTATTCACTATGTCCGCCACCCGCTTGGGTATAGGAAAAGCGTCGGGGTGCACCGGAACCTCTAGGAACTTGTCCATCTTGCACAATTTTTCTGGAATGACCAGGTTGTCACAATCATCCAGAGTAGATAGCACCTCCTTAAGCAGTGCGCGGAGATGCTCAAATTTAAATTTAAATGTCACAACATCAGGTTCTGCCTGTTGAGAAATTCTACCTGAATCTGAAATTTCCCCATCTGACAAAACCTCCCTCATGGCCACTTCAGATTGGTGTGAGGGTATGACAGAGCAATTATCATCAGCGCCCTCCTGCTCTACAGTGTTTAAAACAGAGCAATCGCGCTTTCTCTGAAAAGCACGCATCTTGGATAAAATATTTGCTATGGAGTTATCCATTACTGCCGTCAGTTGTTGCATAGTAACAAGCATTGGCACGCTAGAAGTACTAGGGGTCTCCTGCGTGGGCAAAACTGGTGTAGACACAGAAGGAGATGATGTAGAACTATGTCTACTCCCTTCATCTGATGAATCATCTTGGGCAACTTTACTATCTGTGGCAGTACTGTCCTTACTTTGTTTGGACGCTATGGCACAATTATCACACAATTTTGAAGGGGGAGACACATTGGCTTCCATACATACAGAACATAGTTTATCTGAAGGCACAGACATGTTAAACAGGCTTAAACTTGTCAATAAAATACAAAAACCGTTTTAAAACAAAACCGTTACTGTCTCTTTAAATTTTAAACAGGGCACACTTTTTTACTGAATATGTGAAAAACTATGAAGGAATTGTTCAATTTTAACCAAATTTTCACCACAGTGTCTTAAAGCATTCAAAGCATTGCACCCCCAATTTCAGACCTTTAACCCTTAAAATGACGAAACCGGAGCCGTTTACAGTTTTAACCCCTCTACAGTCCCAGCTACAGCCTTTGCTGCGACTTTACCAAACCCAGGGGGGTATACTATACCAAATGAAGCCTTCTAGGAACCTTTTCAACCACTTCCAGACCCACACACATGCAGCTGCATGTCCTGCTCTCAAAAGTAACTGCGCAGTAATGGCGCGAAAATGAGGCTCTGCCTACTACATAGAAGGCCCTTCCTGACTGGGAAGGTGTCTAAATCAGTGCCTGACGTAAAAAAACGTTCCCCAAAGTTATAAAGTGTGAATTTGAACTTCAAGCTGTATAAAATGCCCAAATAAAGCAATCGATCTAGCCCATAAAAGTGTCTACCAGTTTTATAGCCCATAATAAGCCATTTATTCTGTTTGAGACTAAGAAAATGGCTTACCGGTCCCCATGATGGGGAAAATGACAGCCTTCCAGCATTACTCAGTCTTGTTAGAAATATGGCTAGTCATACCTTAAGCAGAAAAGTCTGCCAACTGTTTCCCCCAACTGAAGTTATCTCATCTCAACAGTCCTATGTGGAAACAGCAAACGATTTTAGTTACTGCTGCTAAAATCATATTCCTCTCACAAACAGAACTCTTCATCTTTTTCTGTTTCAGAGTAAATAGTACATACCAGCACTATTTTAAAATAACAAACTCTTGATAGTAGAATAAAAAACTACAACTAAACACCACATACTCTTCACCATCTCCGTGGAGATGCTGCTTGTTCAGCGGCAAAGAGAATGACTGGGGTGGGCGGAGCCTAGGAGGGACTATATGGACAGCTTTTGCTGTGCTCTTTGCCATTTCCTGTTGGGGAAGAGAATATTCCCACAAGTTATGGATGATGCCGTGGACCGGACACACCAATGTTGGAGAAAAGAGGATTTCGCTGTACATTCAGATCAATGCTGTTGCCATAATGATCACTTGATTGACACCTGGGTCACTTGTTCATTTTTTATGCTTTACACTAAGGGGCCTAGTTATCAAGCCGTCAACCTCAAATACGCTGGAATTCCGCAGCGTATTTGTGGCGAGGCTGATTCGCCTTAGTTATCAAAGGCTCGAGACCGGCAAAAGTAGAATTTTGTGACGTAAGCATCGATCCGCCGGACTCAGTCCGACACAGATCGATTCTTACGTCACTCCAGATGTTCCGCACACATTCGGCACATTCTCACCACTTTTGCTAGCTATCAAAAAACTAGCAGGTACGCTCGGCACTTTTACGGCCCAGCGTACCTGGTTTTCAAAGCGCCAGCCTGGAGGCGGTGGATCCCATAGGAATCAATGGGAGTCTGACCATAGCGAAAGTACAAGTTCGCTGCTGACAGACATCCCATTGATTTCTATGGGAGCTGTCTACACCTAACACCCTAACATGTACCCCGAGTCTAAACACCACTAATCTGACCCCCCCTACACCGCCGCAACTAAATAAAGTTATTACCCCCTAAACCGCCGCTCCCGGAGCCCACCGCAAGCTACTCTATACATATTAACCCCTAAACCGCCGCTCCCGGAGCCCACCGCAAGCTACTCTATACATATTAACCCCTAAACCGCCGCTCCCGGAGCCCACCGCAACTATAATAAATGTATTAACCCCTAAACCGCCGCTCCCTGAACCCGCCGCAACCTATATTAAATGTATTAACCCCTATCCTGCCCCCCCTACACCGTCGCCACCTATAATAAATTTATTGACCCCTATCCTGCCCCCCCTACACCGTCGCCACCTATAATAAATTTATTAACCCCTAATCTGCCCCCCCCACACCGTCGCCACCTATATTAAATGTATTAACCCCTATCCTGCCCCCCACTACGCCGCCGCCACTGTAATAAAATTATTAACCCCTAAACCTAAGTCTAACCCTAACGCCCCCCTAACTTAAATATTAATTAAATAAATCTAAATAAATTAACTCTTATTAATTAAATGAATCCTATTTAAAACTAAATACTTACCTTTAAAATAAACCCTAATATAGCTACAATATAAATAATAATTATATTCTAGCTATCTTAGGATTTATATTTATTTTACAGGTAACTTTCAATTTATTTTAACCATGTACAATAACTATTAAATAGTTATTAACTATTTAATAGCTTACCTAGCTAAAATAAAGAGAAATGTACCTGTGAAATAAATCCTAACCTAAGTTACAATTACACCTAACACTACACTATACTTAAATAAATTATTCCTATTTAAAAATAAATACTTACCTGTAAAATAAACCCTAAGATAGCTACAATATAATTAATAATTATATTATAGCTATCTTAGGATTTATATTTATTTTACAGGTAACTTTGTATTTATTTAGCTAGTTAGAATAGTTATTAAATAGTTATTAACTATTTAATAACTACCTAGCTAAAAGAAATACAAAATTACCTGTAAAATAAATCCTAACCTAAGTTACAATTAAACCTAATACTACACTATCATTAAATTAACTAAATAAACTACCTACAAATAACTACAATTAAATACAATTACATAAACTAACTAAAGTACAAAAAATAAAAAAAGCTAAGTTACAAAAAATAAAAAATTAAGTTACAAACATGTTAAAAATATTACAACAATTTTAAGCTACTTACACCTAATCTAAGCCCCCTAATAAAATAACAAACCCCCCCAAAATAAAAAAAAATCCCTACCCTATTCTAAATTAAATAAATTTCAAAGCTCTTTTACCTTACCAGCCCTTAAAAGGGCCATTTGTGGGGGCATGCCCCAAAAAGTTCAGCTCTTTTGCCTGTAAAAGAAAAATACAACCCCCCCCCCAACATTAAAACCCACCACCCACATACCCCTAATCTAACCCAAACCACCCTTACAAAAACCTAACACTAATCCCCTGAAGATCATCCTACCTTGAGTCGTCTTCACTCAGCCGAGCCACCGATGGAACTGAAGAGGACATCCGGAGTGGAAGAAGTTAATCCTCCAAGCGGCGCTGAAGAAATCTTCCATCCGATGAAGTCATCATCCAGGCGGCGCTGAAGAAGTCTTCGATCCAGCCGATGTCATCTTCAAAGAGGCGCTGAAGAGGTCTTCTATCCGGGCGAAGTCATCTTCCAAGCCGGGTCTTGAATCTTCCTTCCACCGACGCGGAACCACCTTCTTCACCGACGGACTACGACGAATGACGGCTCCTTTAAGGGACGTCATCCAAGATGGCGTCCCCTCAATTCCGATTGGCTGATAGGATTCTATCAGCCAATCGGAATTAAGGTAGGAAAAATCTGATTGGCTGATGGAATCAGCCAATCAGATTGAGCTCGCATTCTATTGGCTGTTCCGATCAGCCAATAGAATGCGAGCTCAATCTGATTGGCTGATTGGATCAGTCAATCGGATTGAACTTGAATCTGATTGGCTGATTCCATCAGCCAATCAGATTTTCCTACCTTAATTCCGATTGGCTGATAGAATCCTATCAGCCAATCGGAATTGAGGGGACGCCATCTTGGATGACGTCCCTTAAAGGAGCCGTCATTCGTCGTAGTCCGTCGGTGAAGAAGGTGGTTCCGCGTCGGCGGAAGGAAGATTCAAGACCCGGCTTGGAAGATGACTTCGCCCGGATAGAAGACCTCTTCAGCGCCTCTTTGAAGATGACATCGGCTGGATCGAAGACTTCTTCAGCGCCGCCTGGATGATGACTTCATCGGATGGAAGATTTCTTCAGCGCCGCTTGGAGGATTAACTTCTTCCGCTCCGGATGTCCTCTTCAGTTCCATCGGTGGCTCGGCTGAGTGAAGACGACTCAAGGTAGGATGATCTTCAGGGGATTAGTGTTAGGTTTTTGTAAGGGGGGTTTGGGTTAGATTAGGGGTATGTGGGTGGTGGGTTTTAATGTTGGGGGGGGTTGTATTTTTCTTTTACAGGCAAAAGAGCTGAACTTTTTGGGGCATGCCCCCACAAATGGCCCTTTTAAGGGCTGGTAAGGTAAAAGAGCTTTGAAATTTATTTAATTTAGAATAGGGTAGGGATTTTTTTTTATTTTGGGGGGGTTTGTTATTTTATTAGGGGGCTTAGATTAGGTGTAAGTAGCTTAAAATTGTTGTAATATTTTTAACATGTTTGTAACTTAATTTTTTATTTTTTGTAACTTAGCTTTTTTTATTTTTTGTACTTTAGTTAGTTTATGTAATTGTATTTAATTGTAGTTATTTGTAGGTAGTTTATTTAGTTAATTTAATGATAGTGTAGTATTAGGTTTAATTGTAACTTAGGTTAGGATTTATTTTACAGGTAATTTTGTATTTCTTTTAGCTAGGTAGTTATTAAATAGTTAATAACTATTTAATAACTATTCTAACTAGCTAAAATAAATACAAAGTTACCTGTAAAATAAATATAAATCCTAAGATAGCTAGAATATAATTATTATTTATATTGTAGCTATATTAGGGTTTATTTTATAAGTAAGTATTTAGTTTTAAATAGGATTCATTTAGTTAATAAGAGTTAATTTATTTAGATTTATTTAATTAATATTTAAGTTAGGGGGGCGTTATGGTTAGGGTTAGACTTAGGTTTAGGGGTTAATCATTTTATTACAGTGGCGGCGGCGTAGTGGGGGGCAGGATAGGGGTTAATAAATTTATTATAGGTGGCGACGGTGTAGGGGAGGCAGGATAGGGGTTAATAGGTTTAATAAAGGTTGCGGCGGGTTCATGGAGCGGCGGTTTAGGGGTTAAACTATTTATTTAGTTGCGGAGAGGTGCGGGATCAGCAGGATAGGGGTTAATAATTTTATAATAGAGGGCGACGGTATAGGGGGGGCAGGATAGGGGTTACTAGGTATAATGTAGGTGGCAGCGGTGTCCGGGAGCGGCGGTTTAGGGGTTAATACATTTATAAGACTTGCGGCAGGGTCTAGGAGCGGCGGTTTAGGGGTTAGTAACTTTATTTAGTTGCGGGGGCCTCCGGGGGCGCCGGTATAGGGGGTAGAACAGTGTAGTTTAGTGTGAGTGCTTAGTGACAGGCTAGCAATAAAGCTGGGAAAAAGCCGAAGGGCAGCGAGATCGGATGAGTGATAACTGTCACAGTCCGCTGCTCATCGCCCCGCGGCTTTTTGACAGCTTTATTTGATAACTTAGGCGTATTTTTTAAGGTCCGCGGCGGCGAAGGTAGGCGAGCTTAGGCGGACGTATTGGGCCGGCGAAGCCAGAAAAGTAGACGGCTTGATAACTACCCCCCTAATAATTCTATTTCTGCAAGTGTGTTTCTTATACTATTAAAGTTTGCATATGATACTACACTGGTTGGTCTTATTTCCAATGGAGATAAACAAAGTTACCATATGGACGTTGGTAGGCTGGTAAGATGAAGTTAAGCAAATCATTTAGAGCTAAATATCCACAAAACCAAAGAAATGGTCATTGATTTTAGAAAAAAAAGTCCTCTCTCTCTTTCATTGTATAGTGGACAGAGTTAAATCTTACAAATGTTTGTATACAAATATCCATCATGACCTTAAATGGGATAATAACATCTTCATGATTATTAAGATGTCTCAGCAACGCTTATATTTTCTAAAAGCAACTTAAAAAATGTGGCCTTTCTCAAAGGCTGTTGGTTCGTTTTTATTCAGCCATTATTGAATCAGTTTTATCATCCTCTATTTCAGTTTGGGACGGCCCTGCTACCCTACAACTAAAAGCGATGTTACATCGTATTATAAAGACTAAAGAGAAAATTCTCAAGAATATTTATTTTTCGGGAATGAGTGGGATTTTTTGTTATCAGACTCCTCTCACCCTGGTCATTTTTTCCCCAGACTATAAATGTTGCAATAGGAATATTTATCTTATCTCACTTATTTGTGTGAGTAAATTACTTCGTGTCTGCACTACTACACTTTTTTATAGTAGATGGATTTTAGAATAATGGGTTTTCTCTTTTTCGATAACATGTTTTTTCACATAGCAGAATATGTTCTAGTTATTCATAAATACATATATATATTTATATTTAGGTGAACAAGAGGATAATTCCTGCACTATAACACAAAGACTAGATAGCTAGAACACTTAAGTCTTATATCTTTAACACCAGCTCTGATAATCAAATAAACACATAAATAAAATGAGCCTTTGATGTAGGGGAAAATAAAAGTCACAAATTATAAATCAATTAAAAATATATAAAACACACATAGAGTCCATTCCAAATACTGAGCAGCAGGTAAACATACATGTTGTAAAGGTTCCCAAAACGTCACAAGAAAAGAATGAAACAGCAAAACAGTGTTTCAGCGCCACAGCACAAGTATGGAACTTCCCAATTGAAAATAATGTGGGGCGGAAAACCCCAGTAGCAAAACACCTACTTTAAATAACCTCAATCCATATGAGCTAAGTCGCCGCTATATCTGGATAGAGCCGTGCTCACTTAGGCCTCCTATACGTAATCCCCGAAGATGGCAAAGGATACAGAGGATCCAGTCAAAAGTGCCGCACCTATAGTATGGCAGATCACCTTTTCAGTGAGATCCTCACCTCTCAGAGTGCAAGTGGTATATGTGAAAAAAATATATCACAGGTACATAGTGAAGTACGTTTTTATTAAAATGCAAATAAAACAAGGCATAAAAGCACTCACAAATAGGACCTCAATCAATATGAGGTAAGAAGTAGATAAAAATAAGTCAAGGTGGGGAAACCGGAACAGTGATTATTAGTACCAGTCCAGGAGTGACATACACTTGGTACACAAGTATCACAGTCCCTGACGCGTTATGAAGTTAACCTTCTTCCTCAGAGGGATAAATGTAGTGTGTGTAATATCGAGTTTAAAAAGACGCGGCTCAAAATCTGGTTTGTAAAGCAAAGGACATGATTGGTTCAAAAGCGCAGTGCGTGATTGGTCGTAGGACAGTCACGTGATATTATTATATGGCCAGGATACAAAATTCACTAAAATTTAAGGTGGATTATTTGTTAGCCATTTCTATACGCTCTGAATTAATTCTAAAGGCAACCCACAGGTGCTGAAGAGGCATATTAGATAAAGATTATTATTAGACCACGTTAAACGACTGTCTTAGTATAAATCTGAATGCACATCCACTGATACTTAAAAAATATAATACAGTTAAGTATGCATTGGGATATAAAATTGTACTCCTAATTAAGATATTATTAATGGAGGAGAACTAAAACTTTAAAAAATATATAATTACATTATGCATTTAATACATAAATATATACTAAAACATTTTTTCTATATGTATAAAAAAACATTCCAAAGACTAGCAGATTATTGGTATATAAAGCAACAAAAAATATATTTTATGTTATCAGAGAATCTGGAAAGTAATTAATCTAATCAAGACATGATAATATATATATATATATATATATATATATATATATATATATAAAGCTTTTTGGTAAAATATATATCTATATGCACTTATATATATCTATATATGTATACATATGTATTTATATGTCTGTAAATACATATATACACAAATAAATACACAAATACTGTACACATACACACATATATATACAGGGAGTGCAGAATTATTAGGCAAGTTGTATTTTTGAGGATTAATTTTATTATTGAACAACAACCATGTTCTCAATGAACCCAAAAAACTCATTAATATCAAAGCTGAATAGTTTTGGAAGTAGTTTTTAGTTTGTTTTTAGTTATAGCTATTTTAGGGGGATATCTGTGTGTGCAGGTGACTATTACTGTGCATAATTATTAGGCAACTTAACAAAAAACAAATATATACCCATTTCAATTATTTATTTTTACCAGTGAAACCAATATAACATCTCAACATTCACAAATTTACATTTCTGACATTCAAAATCAAAACAAAAAAAAAACAGTGACCAATATAGCCACCTTTCTTTGCAAGGTCACTCAAAAGCCTGCCATCCATGGATTCTGTCAGTGTTTTGATCTGTTCACCATCAACATTGCGTGCAGCAGCAACCACAGCCTCCCAGACACTGTTCAGAGAGGTGTACTGTTTTCCCTCCTTGTAAATCTCACATTTGATGATGGACCACAGGTTCTCAATGGGGTTCAGATCAGGTGAACAAGGAGGCCATGTCATTAGATTTTCTTCTTTTATACCCTTTCTTGCCAGCCACACTGTGGAGTACTTGGACGCGTGTGATGGAGCATTGTCCTGCATGAAAATCATGTTTTTCTTGAAGGATGCAGACTTCTTCCTGTACCACTGCTTGAAGAAGGTGTCTTCCAGAAACTGGCAGTAGGACTGGGAGTTGAGCTTGACTCCATCCTCAACCCGAAAAGGCCCCACAAGCTCATCTTTGATGATACCAGCCCAAACCAGTACTCCACCTCCACCTTGCTGGTGTCTGAGTCGGACTGGAGCTCTCTGCCCTTTACCAATCCAGCCACGGGCCAATGCATCTGGCCCATCAAGACTCACTCTCATTTCATCAGTCCATAAAACCTTAGAAAAATCAGTCTTGAGATATTTCTTGGCCCAGTCTTGACGTTTCAGCTTGTGTGTCTTGTTCAGTGGTGGTCGTCTTTCAGCCTTTCTTACCTTGGCCATGTCTCTGAGTATTGCACACCTTGTGCTTTTGGGCACTCCAGTGATGTTGCAGCTCTGAAATATGGCCAAACTGGTGGCAAGTCGCATCTTGGCAGCTGCACGCTTGACTTTTCTCAGTTCATGGGCAGTTATTTTGTGCCTTAGTTTTTCCACACGCTTCTTGCGACCCTGTTGACTATTTTGAATGAAACGCTTGATTGTTCGATGATCACGCTTCAGAAGCTTTGCAATTTTAAGAGTGCTGCATCCCTCTGCAAGATATCTCACTATTTTTTACTTTTCTGAGCCTGTCAAGTCCTTCTTTTGACCCATTTTGCCAAAGGAAAGGAAGTTGCCTAATAATTATGCACACCTGATATAGGGTGTTGATGTCATTAGACCACACCCCTTCTCATTACAGAGATGCACATCACCTAATATGCTTAATTGGTAGTAGGCTTTCGAGCCTATACAGCTTGGAGTAAGACAACATGCATAAAGAGGATGATGTGGTCAAAATACTCATTTGCCTAATAATTCTGCACTCCCTGTATATATATATATATATATATATATATATATACACACACAAACATACATATACATATTTAGACATGTATATGTATCTTCCTCAAAGTCCTTTGCATGCCTGAGATGTCATACCTTTTTGAACCCTTATAACTTTTTTGTGCAATTTTTTTTTATTAGATAGTGTTATTATTTGTGTAACTGTACTGTTAAATGTATTTTTGATTTGTCTTGTAAAACTTTTTTGTCAAACGTAACAGTTAACCAGAGCTCTGAAGTTGCGCAATTCCGCAATTGTACTCAAGTGATCGCTTTTACTTTCAACCAGTAATACGCGTGCTACTTCTAACGCAACAGTTAGCACACCACTCGTAATCTAGGCCTAATAAATGTAAAGTGCTTTCTCTCCTATATCTGCTACATGATGCACAGTTCCATTTTATCTTCCGTACAGCTGTTTGAATTGGCTGGTTGAGCCTGAGAGTAGTACATACCTTCCATTCTTCCATATCTCTTCAAATTGCTTGTCGTTCCAAACGTTTGTATGTGAGATAAGATGAAAGTCGCTTGGGGCTAAATGTTTACTGTATGTAAGTAGACAAAAAGTTCTAAATTATGTGTTTAATTTCTGAATTAGCACCTCTCTTGGGTATGGCCCAACTACAGTTAAAATACTAAGTCCCATTAAACTCATAATTAAAAGGGACATTAAACCCTATGAGGTGTTTGATTTATCAGCTATTTTATAATTAACCTATACATACATTATCTAACTGGCCTCAGCAGAGTAGATAAGACAACATAACAGACTTTTAAAACTAAGGAAAATTAGGTTACAAAATGGCAGCACTGATAACCTTATAGAAACTTAAAAGGAAAGGAAAGTCAGAATTTAAAGGGACAGTTTACTTATTTTTTTTCTCCCTTTTAATTTGTTCCCAATGATCCACTTTACCTGCTGGAGTGTATTAAATTGTTTACCCTCCTTTACCCTTATATTGGCATTTGAAATAGTTGATTTAGCCTGTGGTATCCCCACCTATTCTGAAAGTTTGTGGCCGCAGGTCCAAGCTATAGATAGGCTGTGTAAACACAGCCAGCAGAAGAGATTACACTCCTAGTGGGATATAGCAGAGATAAGGTAATAACATTTTGATTTTCCATTGTTCTCTCCAAGTACTGGTGATTGTTTTATGGACAGATATAAGATAAAGAAGCAGGTATATGTGCACAATGTGATACAGTAATGAGATCTGATTATACCTACAAGCTCAACCCATTTTATTAGGTTGTGGCTTCAAAACACAAAATAAGAGCTTTAATATACACAAATAAACCTTAAAAACAGAATTTATGCTTACCTGATAAATTACTTTCTCCAACGGTGTGTCCGGTCCACGGCGTCATCCATAACTTGTGGGAATATTCTCTTCCCCAACAGGAAATGGCAAAGAGCACAGCAAAAGCTGTCCATATAGTCCCTCCTAGGCTCCGCCCACCCCAGTCATTCGACCGACGGACAGGAGAAAAAACAGGAGAAACCATAAGGTGCCGTGGTGACTGTAGTTAAAGAAAGAAATTCATCAAACCTGATTAAAAAACCAGGGCGGGCCGTGGACCGGACACACCGTTGGAGAAAGTAATTTATCAGGTAATCATAAATTCTGTTTTCTCCAACATTGGTGTGTCCGGTCCACGGCGTCATCCATAACTTGTGGGTACCAATACCAAAGCTTTAGGACACGGATGAAGGGAGGGAGCCAATCAGGTTACCTAAACAGAAGGCACCACGGCTTGCAAAACCTTTCTCCCAGAAATAGCCTCCGAAGAAGCAAAAGTATTAAATTTGTAGAATTTGGCAAAAGTGTGCTGGGAAGACCAAGTCGCTGCCTTACATATCTGATCAACAGAAGCCTCGTTCTTGAAGGCCCATGTGGAAGCCAAAGCCCTAGTAGAGTGAGCTGTGATGCGTTCAGGAGGCTGCCGTCCGGCAGTCTCGTAAGCCAATCGGATGATGCTTTTCAGCCAAAAGGAAAGTGAGGTAGCAGTAGCTTTTTGACCTCTCCTCTTGCCAGAATAAACGACAAACAGAGAAGACGTTTGTCTGAAATCCTTTGTTGCTTCTAAATAGAACTTTAAAGCACGAACTACATCTAAATTGTGTAACAAACGTTCCTTCTTTGAAACTGGATTCGGACACAAAGAAGGCACAACTATTTCCTGGTTAATATTCTTGTTGGAAACAACCTTTGGAAGGAAACCAGGCTTAGTACGCAAAACAACCTTATCTGAATGGAACACCAGATAGGGCGGATTACATTGCAAAGCAGATAACTCAGAAACTCTTCTAGCAGAAGAAATAGCAACCAAAAACAGAACTTTCCAAGATAACATCTTGATATCTATGGAATGTAGAGGTTCAAACGGAACCCCTTGAAGAACTGAAAGAACTAAATTCAGACTCCAGGGAGGAGTCAAAGGTCTGTAAACAGGCTTGATCCTGACCAAAGCCTGAACAAAAGCTTGAACATCAGGCACAGCTGCCAGTCGTTTGTGTAACAAGACAGATAAAGCAGAAATCTGTCCCTTTAGAGAACTCGCTGATAATCCTTTATCCAAACCTTCTTGGAGAAAGGAAAGGATCCTAGGAATTTTGATCTTACTCCATGAGAATCCCTTGAATTCACACCAACAGATATATCTTTACCATATTTTATGGTAAATTTTTCTAGTTACAGGTTTTCTGGCTTGTACCAGAGTATCTATTACAGAATCCGAAAACCCACGCTTAGATAAAATCAAGCGTTCAATTTCCAAGCCGTTAGCTGGAGGGAAACTAGATTTGGATGATCGAATGGACCCTGTACTAGAAGATCCTGTCTCAAAGGTAGCTTCCATGGTGGAGCCGATGACATATTCACCAGGTCTGCATACCAAGTCCTGCATGGCCACGCAGGAGCTATCAAGATCACCGAGGCCCTCTCCTGCTTGATCCTGGCTACCAGCCTGGGAATGAGAGGAAACGGTGGAAACACATAAGCTAGGTTGAAGGTCCAAGGCGCTACTAATGCATCCACTAGAGTCGCCTTGGGATCCCTGGATCTGGACCCGTAGCAAGGAACCTTGAAGTTCTGACGAGACACCATCAGATCCATGTCTGGAATGCCCCATAATTGAGTCAACTGGGCAAATATCTCCGGGTGGAGTTCCCACTCCCCCGGATGGAATGTCTGACAACTCAGATAATCCGCCTCCCAGTTTTCCACTCCTGGGATGTGGATCGCAGATAGGTGGCAGGAGTGATCCTCCGCCCATTTTATGATTTTGGTCACTTCTCTCATCGCCAGGGAACTCCTTGTTCCCCCCCTGATGGTTGATGTAAGCAACAGTCGTCATGTTGTCTGATTGGAATCTTATGAATCTGGCCTTTGCTAGTTGAGGCCAAGCCCTGAGAGTATTGAATATCGCTGAAAAAAGAAGAAATGGAAGGCTGCTGAGCATCAGTAAAACGGTTTATTTATTTCCAAGTATAAAAAATACACATAGAAGTGACCAAAGTGACCAAAGTCACAACAAACAGGGAAGGAGACAGCAGTCTTACATGTTTCACGCACACTTGCGCTTAATCATAGATGCTGGGAACAAGTATGGACAGCTGCTTCATTTAAAGGGACAACACACCAATAGAAACATTCATATAATTAAGTCATGCAATCCTTGTTTATCAACTTATGCATTTAATTTGTAAAGTGTGTGTCCACATTTAATGATGCAGATCAGATGAAAACAAAATACAAAATACTTGTGAAGGGGGGACAAAATCTGGCACATGTGTGAAAGATATATATAACTATAATTTTAATGTGAAAATGTTCAAGTAAATAATATAAATATATATATATCCTCAAATAAAATAGAAAATAAGAAACAAATGTATGTGTGATTGTCTACAAAGTATGGAACACCATGGAACCTGTGACATATTAACAAAGCATCACATTAGATTTGCAGGATAAATAAATGGTATTCATGTATCCTTTTAAAAAAATATGTATATATCTCAAATGAAATAAACAAACAAATCAAATATACAAATGCAAATGTCATAGGTATCATAGGTTGCTGCATATTGAAATTAACCCTTGATATAGAGATTCTAGTAATATTCCATTGGGTATCAAAGACTACAAACTACAAAAATATCTGCAATGCAGTTATTTGAGTATAGAGAGGGAGGGGGAGGGAAAAGAGTTATATAGAGAAAGGAATTTGAATAGAATAATTAAAATATATATACTAAAATATATACTAATATGAAGATATATGTATAGCTTTCAATATATTTCTCTCAATATGTTTAATAGTGTAAATTCCAGTTTAGTCAACAAAGTATCTCATATCCCACTCCAAATTGATACCCAGTGGAGACCTGGTCTTTAATTTATAAATCCAGAAAAGTTCTTTCCTATCCAGGATTTTGGATTTATCTCCCCCTCTAGGTGGGGTTCTTGCTAGGTCTATGATCTTAATTTTAATACTGGGTACATTGGTAAAGTGAAGGAGATTAAAGTGTTTCGCTACTGCCGAATCCTTATTAAAATTCTTTATATCTCTCAGATGTTCCCTAGCTCGGTCTCTAAGGGTTCTGGTCGACTGTCCCACATATTGGGCCCCACAAAGTTTACAATCCAATAAGTACACCATGTAGTCAGTAAGACATGTAGCATAAAAATCTATTTCAAAGGATTCACCTGTGACCTTGCTACTGAACCTATTGGTGTAGTCCATAGTATCACAGGTTAAACAATTCGTGAGATGTGCCCTAAAATTACCTACACCCCTAAGCCAATTAGCATTAGACCTAATCTCATTTTTAACTAGGCTGGGGGAAAGTTTGGTAGCTAGTGTGGGTGGCTTTTTTGCAACGAATTTGCAGTCTTTAACATAAGGCTGTAAAACCTCATCACCCTTCAATAAATGTAGATGCTTTTTAATGATACTACATATGGAATTGTATTGGGGTGAATACTGAGTTGAAAAAACAATACTCCTTTCATCCAAATAACCCTTCTGGTTACCCTTGGTATTGGCATGTCTTGTCCCTTCAGCTGTGTCATCAGTGTTTACTGTGTGCACTTTGTTTGGAGGTTTCCAATCCTTAATCTCCTCAAAAGTTTTATATAACCCTTCCTCATTGTATCCTCTGGCCTTTAGTCTAATGATAAGATCATTTGCACCTTCAATATATTTTTCTAAAGTGCTGGCATTCCGTCTTAACCTAATGAATTGGCTTCTAGGGATGGATTTAATTAGATGTTTGGGGTGGCATGATGTGGCATGAAGTAAGGTATTACCTGCCGTTTCTTTTCTATATGTAGTTGAAATGATCTTATGTGTGGTGGCGTCACCATGTAGGTTAAGATCTAGAAAATGTACCTCTTTGTGATGTACCTCCCCAGTAAATGTAAGATTGACATCATTATTATTCAATAGTGTCAAAAAATCATCAAACAAAAAATCCTCTTTACTTTACTTGAACATTTTCACATTATAAATTATAGTTATATATATCTTTCACACATGTGCCAGATTTTGTCCCCCCTTCACAAGTATTTTGTATTTTGTTTTTATCTGATCTGCATCATTAAATGTGGACACACACTTTACAAATTAAATGCATAAGTTGATAACCAAGGATTGCATGACTTAATTATATGAATGTTTCTATTGGTGTGTTGTCCCTTTAAATGAAGCAGCTGTCCATACTTGTTCCCAGCATCTATGATTAAGCGCAAGTGTGCGTGAAACATGTAAGACTGCTGTCTCCTTCCCTGTTTGTTGTGACTTTGGTCACTTTGGTCACTTCTATGTGTATTTTTTATACTTGGAAATAAATAAACCGTTTTACTGATGCTCAGCAGCCTTCCATTTCTTCTTTTTGCACATTTTTTGCGGTAGTCCGCCGCTACCCTTTGGTTGGCTCCACACCATTTCCCCCTGCTCACATATGGTTTGATCCGCTCTGTTTCCTGTGCCTGGCGGACGATCACTGCAGCAGCACCTCTCTCTTCACTATTGAATATCGCTCTCAGTTCCAGAATGTTTATCGGGAGAAGAGACTCTTCCCGAGACCATAGCCCCTGAGCTTTCAGGGAGTCCCAGACCGCGCCCCAGCCCACTAGACTGGCGTCGGTCGTGACGATGACCCACTCTGGTCTGAGGAAGCTCATTCCCTGGGACAGGTGATCCTGGGTTAGCCACCAACGGAGTGAGTCTCTGGTCTTCTGATCTACTTGAATCACTGGAGACAAGTCTGTATAGTCCCCATTCCACTGTTTCAGCATGCACAGTTGTAATGGTCTTAGATGAATTTGCGCAAAATGAACTATGTCCATTGCTGCAACCATCAACCCTACTACTTCCATGCACTGAGCTATGGAAGGTCGTGGAACAGAGTGAAGAACTTGACAAGCGTTTAGAAGTTTCGACTTTCTGACATCTGTCAGGAAAATCTTCATTTCTAAAGAATCTATTATTGTCCCCAAGAAAGGAACTCTTGTCGACGGAGACAGGGAACTCTTTTCTATGTTCACTTTCCATCCGTGAGATCTGAGAAAGGCCAGAACGATGTCTGTGTGAGCCTTTGCCTTTGAAAGAGATGACGCTTGTATCAGAATGTCGTCCAAGTAAGGTGCCACTGCAATGCCCCTTGGTCTTAGAACCGCTAGAAGGGACCCGAGTACCTTTGTGAAAATCCTTGGAGCAGTGGCTAGCCCGAATGGGAGAGCCACAAACTGGTAATGTTTGTCCAGAAAGGCGAACCTTAGGAACTGATGATGATCTTTGTGGATAGGAATATGTAGATACGCATCCTTTAGATCCACGGTAGTCATAAATTGACCCTCCTGGATTGTAGGTAAAATCGTTCGAATGGTTTCCATTTTGAACGATGGCACTCTGAGAAATTTGTTTAGAAACTTTAAATCCAGAATTGGTCTGAAAGTTCCCTCTTTTTTGGGAACCACAAACAGATTTAAGTAAAACCCCATTCCTTGTTCCACGGTTGGAACTGGGTGTATCACTCCCATTTTTAACAGGTCTTCTACACAATGTAAGAATGCCTGTCTCTTTATTTGGTTTGAGGATAAGTGAGACATGTGGAACCTTCCCCTTGGGGGTAGTTCCTTGAATTCCAGAAGATAACCCTGAGAAACTATTTCTAGTGCCCAGGGATCCTGAACATCTCTTGCCCAAGCCTGAGCGAAGAGAGAGAGTCTGCCCCCTACTAGATCCAGTCCCGGATCGGGGGCTACTCCTTCATGCTGTCTTGTTAGTAGCAGCAGGTTTCTTGGCCTGCTTACCCTTGTTCCAGCCTTGCATCGGTTTCCAAGCTGGTTTGGTTTGCGAAGCATTACCCTCTTGTCTAGAGGCTGCAGAGTTGGAGGCCGGTCCGTTCCTGAAATTGCGAAAGGAACGAAAATTAGACTTATTCTTGGCCTTGAAAGGCCTATCTTGTGGGAGGGCGTGGCCCTTACCCCCAGTGATGTCTGAGATAATCTCTTTCAATTCTGGCCCAAAAAGAGTTTTACCCTTGAAAGGGATATTAAGCAATTTTGTCTTGGAAGATACATCCGCTGACCAAGACTTTAGCCAGAGCGCTCTGCGCGCCACAATTGCAAACCCAGAATTTTTCGCCGCTAATCTAGCTAACTGCAAAGCGGCATCTAAAATAAAAGAATTAGCCAACTTAAGTGCGTGAACCCTGTCCTTAACCTCCTCATACGGAGTCTCTCTACTGAGCGACTTTTCTAGTTCTTCGAACCAGAACCACGCTGCTGTAGTGACAGGAATAATGCACGAAATAGGTTGCAGGAGGTAACCTTGCTGTACAAAAATCTTTTTAAGCAAACCCTCCAATTTTTTATCCATAGGATCTTTGAAAGCACAATTATCCTCGATAGGAATAGTAGTGCGCTTGGCTAGTGTAGAAACTGCCTCCTCGACCTTAGGGACTGTCTGCCATAAGTCCTTTCTGGGGTCGACCATAGGAAATAATTTCTTAAATATAGGAGGGGGAACAAAAGGTATGCCGGGCTTCTCCCACTCCTTATTCACTATGTCCGCCACCCGCTTGGGTATAGGAAAAGCGTCAGGGTGCACCGGAACCTCTAGGAACTTGTCCATCTTGCACAATTTTTCTGGAATGACCAGGTTGTCACAATCATCCAGAGTAGATAGCACCTCCTTAAGCAGTGCGCGGAGATGCTCTAATTTAAATTTAAATGTCACAACATCAGGTTCTGCCTGTTGAGAAATTCTACCTGAATCTGAAATTTCCCCATCTGACAAAACCTCCCTCACGGCCCCTTCAGATTGGTGTGAGGGTATGACAGAGCAATTATCATCAGCGCCCTCCTGCTCTACAGTGTTTAAAACAGAGCAATCGCGCTTTCTCTGATATGCAGGCATTTTGGATAAAATATTTGCTATGGAGTTATCCATTACTGCCGTCAATTGTTGCATAGTAATAAGCATTGGCGCGCTAGAAGTACTAGGGGCCTCCTGCGTGGGCAAAACTGGTGTAGACACAGAAGGAGATGATGTAGAACTATGTCTACTCCCTTCATCTGATGAATCATCTTGGGCAACTTTACTATCTGTGGCAGTACTGTCCTTACTTTGTTTGGACGCTATGGCGCAATTATCACACAATTTTGAAGGGGGAGACACATTGGCTTCCATACATACAGAACATAGCTTATCTGAAGGCACAGACATGTTAAACAGGCTTAAACTTGTCAATAAAGTACAAAAACCATTTTTAAACAAAACCGTTACTGTCTCTTTAAATTTTAAACAGTGCACACTCTATTACTGAATATGTGAAAAACTATGAAGGAATTGTTCAAATTTAACCAAATTTTCACCACAGTGTCTTAAAGCATTCAAAGCATTGCACCCCAAATTTGAGACCTTTAACCCTTAAAATGAAGAAACCGGAGCCGGTTAAAGTTTTAACCCCTCTACAGTCCCAGCTACAGCCTTTGCTGCGACTTTAACAAACCCAGGGGGTATACGATACCAAATGAAGCCTTCTAGGAACCTTTTCAAATACTTTCAGACCCACACACATGCAGCTGCATGTCCTGCTCTCAAAAGAAACTGCGCAGTAATGGCGCGGAAATGAGGCTCAGCCTACTACAGGGAAGGCCCTTCCTGACTGAAAAGGTGTCTAAACCAGTGCCTGACATTAAAAAAAAAACGTTCCCCAAATTATATAAGTGTGAATATCAACATCAATCTTTATAAAAAGCCCAAATAAAGCAAACGATCTTGCCCATAAAAATGTATACCAGTTTTATAGCCCACATTAAGCCCTTAATTCTGTTTGATTAAGAAAATGGCTTATCGGTCCCCATGAGGGGAATGACAGCCTTCCAGCATTACACAGTCTTGTTAGAAAAATGGCTAGTCATACCTTAAGCAGAAAAGTCTGCTAACTGTTTCCCCCAACTGAAGTTATTTCATCTCAACAGTCCTATGTGGAAACAGCAAACGATTTTAGTTACTGCTGCTAAAATCATATTCCTCTCACAAACAGAACTCTTCATCTTTTTCTGTTTCAGAGTAAATAGTACATACCAGCACTATTTAAAAATAACAAACTCTTGATAGTAGAATAAAAAACTACAACTAATCACCACATACTCTTCACCATCTCCGTGGAGATGTTGCCTGTGCAACGGCAAAGAGAATGATTGGGGTGGGCGGAGCCTAGGAGGGACTATATGGACAGCTTTTGCTGTGCTCTTTGCCATTTCCTGTTGGGGAAGAGAATATTCCCACAAGTTATGGATGGCGCCGTGGACCGGACACACCAATGTTGGAGAAAAGCTAATTTCCATACATTTTTTACCCTGCAGTTGGTAAAAAAAGCAATTGTAAACACATTAAGGGAAAAACTATTTTAAACAACTTTCCATTTTTTCCTTCGATTATCTAATTTGATTTATCCTCTTAGTATCCTTTGTTGAAAATCATACCTAGGTAGGTTCAGGAGCAGCAATGAACTACTGGGAGCTAGCTAGTGATTGGTGGCTGCACATAAATACCTCTTGTTATTGGCTCCCAGTAGTAAACACATTAGATAACAGAAGTAATTTGGAAAGGTGTATAAAAGTGTATGCTCTATCGGAATCATGAAAGACAAATTTTTAGTTTAATTTCCCATTAACCACTTCAATGTGCATGACGAACAAACCTCGCCCCAGCCAGCTCCCTTGAAGCTACACAAGCTATTTTCGTCATGCAGGGGGGTTGCCGATCAAACACTGTTTTCTAATGTCAGGCTTACTGCCTAGAAGAGTCTAGGGGTCGCGTCCTTAGGAGACGTCTACCAGAATGATAACCTCCTCTAGCCCCCGGGACATGATCACAAGATTTGACATCCCTCGCCACTTGGAGTTCGACTATATGAGACTCAGATCCCTTATGAAGGCGTGGGGATTCCTGACTGATAAGATCAGGACACCCACCATCTGGGAGATTAGATTGAAAGTGGGCCTACAACTATATAAGCCACTCACCACTCACTACAAATCCCTTTTAGCGGTCCACTCACCTTATTCTTGTAAAAACAAGACACATGATCTCCTGGGAAACTGAACTGCGACTTACCCACACGACACTTGATTGGTCTAAGGCTATATTGGTGACTAAATCTGCACTACACTGTGTCACAATGTATGAACTTTATTTAAAAATTATTACTAGATGGCACCTTGTACCGACTAAACTTCGGACTCTGTACCCTGGGCACTCACTTCTGTGTTGGAGAGCCTGTGGAGAAATAGGCACTCCGCTCCATGTGTGGTGGTCATGTGACAGACTCCGACCGCTTTGGTCTAGATTATGCGCGGCCTGCATGGCCTTAGAACTGCCGCCACCGGATACTCCAAGCCTGGCCCTTCTCCATATTGGAATAAAAAATTCCTGTCCATAGGAGATACTTATATGTCTATTTGCTGACCTCGGTTAAAATGCTGATAGCCAGGAACTGAAAGAAAACGCAACCTCCAAGATGGCAGGCTGTAGTTGACTATTTACAATACATCAAATCCATGGAAGACTATGTCTTCCGGATGAGAAACCAGTCAGGAACATCTAGCCTAATATGGGAACCCTGGGAGACTTATCTGAAACAAGCCTCATAATTAGGCCCTTCCCTTTAGAGCAATACCAGCCCACTTATGGCAACTTTTCCCCCCCGACCACAGAGGGTGCACCTCACTGTGAATATCCCGTGGTGCCTCTCGTTTACTGACGGGGATTTCCCCCACCATTAGTACCCTACCCCTCCCCCCCTGATACTCTCCTCCCCCCTACCCTTATCTCCCTCTTCCCTCCCTGTACCCTCCCCCCCCCCCCCACCGCACACTCCCTTTATGGGACCTTGGGTAATTTAACCCAACAACACTATATCCGCCCACATATACCACATATACCATATATTTTCTTACTTCAGTATTGATTTGTGTTCTTTACCTGTCAGAACTACTGAATATGTCATCACTTGACATATATTTCTCCATTATAAAAATTTAAAATTTTACCAGAGTACCAATATATAACAAGATAACCATTCATGTGCGCACTAGATAGCCTCTTAATGTTATAAATGACTCCCTTACAGCGCCCACTGATTGCCTCCTGATGTCATTTATCTCCTGTTTTACTGTATGTACTATCGCTACCAATTATGTACAAACAAAGTACTGTTATGTTGTTATCACAATGTTGTTTTCAATAAAAATTTATTTGGAAAAAAACAAACAAAAAACCCCCACTGTTTTCTGTAATCCCCCGCACTACAGGCCGGGGATCAATGGTGGCCTAACTGGCGGCACTCCCACTCTCTTGTCTAAGAACGTAGTAGTGACACATACCCAATCAATTTCAAGCAGCAACATCAGTGACAAATTACACCCATTTTGTAATCCACAACAAAGGATGATGATTATTTTTCACACATACCTCAGAGCTGGATGTATACCTGAATGGAAACCATTCCTCAAACTCCAGATGCTGCACACTGTCCTCCATAACTGGATGTATAACGGGAAGATTCTCCGTAATCTCCTGGATGGGAAGCACTGAAGCCTCCCTGATATTACTCCTAGTGTAGAACCCATGAGGGCCATCCTCAGACTTGCTGTCAGTCGGTGCATCTTGCTCAAGGTCACAGCTAGTACAGTGTAAACAAAGGAGTCTGCTTAGGCGTCTAAGTTGGTGGCACTCAGAGGTCTCATACAGTGGGTGATGTTGCCAGCCCTGGGAGGGGTTGTATAATTCTTGTGCTTCACGTGATTCAACAATCATGGCCATTCAGATATTTTGCCTTGTATCCTCCATCTCATAATAATTCCATATAGCCTGCTTCGATGGGCACTGCTTCCTCTGTCTCCTTCCATGGGTCACTCGCAATCTCTAATAGAGTAATACACAATGTTTGAGTATTTATTTACGTTTCGGAATGTTATAACAAGCTAGTTTTATTTTGCAGAAGTGATTTGTGTAACTGGTTCCCAAGCGTTGTTTACAATGATATGCAATGGAGCTGTACAGACTCTTATAAGCATTCTACTCCAACAGGGACAGGAAACTCTGTGATTCAGATAGAGAATACAATTTTAAACAACTTTCCAGTTTACTTCTATAACCTTATATGCTTTATTCCCTTGGCATGCTTTGTTGAAGAAACAGCAATGCACTAGGTGAGCCAATAACATAAGGCATATATGTGTAGTGACCAATTAGCAGCTCCTGAGCCTACCTAGGTATGCTTTCCAAAAAAAAGGATACCAAGAGAACAAAACAAATTAGGTAATAGAAGTATATTGGAAAGATGTTTTAAATTGCATGTTCTATCTAAATCATGAAAGAAACATTTTGAGTTTCATGTCCCTTTAATATGAGATATCCAAATATATAAAAAACAAATCCTGCTGATACAATAGTCTTACTTGTAAATACACTGTTATTGAGCTTGCATCTAGCTTCAAATACAAAGTTTAGTTTTTTTGTTAGTATCTTTTTGTGTACATAATTTTTTATAATGCCACAGTAGCAATGGTATATAAAACATTAAAACTAAACACATCTCTCTATCTGCAATAAAAATATCTTCATATGTGTCAGCACAATCCTACACTATAGAGAATTAAAGGACCATACTTATGTATATGTGGAAATAAAAGCAAATGTGATACCATACATATGTAATGCTATACTGGTAAAAGCAGCCAATAACGGCACCTGCACAGACATTGTACAAATAATTATATAACATATTGTTGCCAATTTCGCACCATTATACCCAGTCTGACCACTCCATTCAAAGCCTCAATAGCAAGTTAGAAGTAATCTCAACAAACTGGAACAAAAAGATTTGACATTAAAAACATATTTAGTGTCTTAAAGGACAGTTTTGTTCCAGCTCTCACACACATATGCAAATACATACTAGAATGGAAGGGGTGAGAATGGTTATACATCATATATCAGCCAATTAGAATCCAGATTACTCCTAGACGCTGCCAATACTCTGTGGTTAACTACTGAAACAACAACATGTCTACTGTCATTTTGAACAGTTCATCAGTTAGATTGTTGTTATCAGTGTCATATAATCAGCTAGATTACGAGTTTTGCGTTATGAGCGGTGCGGTGCTAACTTACACGTTATTGTCACTGCTCACTTTCCTACAGCGCTGGTATTACAGGTTTTTATAAACCCGGCGTTAAAAGGAAAGAAGTGAGCATAGAGTAAAATTGAGCCCCATACCGCACTCCAATAACAGCGCTGCTTAATTCAGCTCTATTGCAATCCAAACCCCTAATCTAAAAATAAAACCTACCCAATACACCCTTAAAAAATCCTAACACTAACCCCTGAAGATTCACTTACAGTTTTGAAGAGCCGACATCCATCCTCAACGAAGCCGGGAGAAGTCTTCATCCAAGCGGCAAGATGTCCTCAATGAAGCCGGCAGAAGTGGTCCTCCAGACGGGCAGAAGTCTTCACCCAGACGGCATCTTCTATCTTCATCTTTCTGGCGCGGAGCGGCTCCATCTTCAAGACATCCGGCGCAGAGCATCCTCTTCAATCGACGGCTTCTTCTGGAATGATGGTTCCTTTAAATGATGGCGTCCCTTAGATTCCAATTGGCTGATAGAATTCTATCAGCCAATCGGAATTAAGGTTGAAAAAATCCTATTGGATCAGCCAAATCCTATTGGATCAGCCAATAGGATTTTTTCAACCTTAATTCCGATTGGCTGATAGAATTCTATCAGCCAATCGGAATCTAAGGGACGCCATCTTGGATGACGTCACTTAAAGGTACCTTCATTCTTCGGGTAGTCTTTGTTGGAAGAGGATGCTCCACGTCGGATGTCTTGAAGATGGACCCGCTCCACGCCGAATGGATGAAGATAGAAGATGCCCGTCTGGAGGACCACTTCTCCCAGCTTGGATGAAGACTTCTCCCGGCTTCGTTGAGGACTTCTCCCGGCTTCGTTGAGGATGGATGTCGGATCTTCAAAACTGTAAGTGGATTTTCATGGGGTTAGTGTTAGGTTTTTTTAAGGGTTTATTGGGTGGGTTTTATTTTTAGGTTAGGGCTTTGGGCAGCAATAGAGCTAAATGCCCTTTTAAGGGCAATTCCCATCCAAATGCCCTTTTCAGGGCAATGGGGAGCTTAGGTTTTTTAGTTAGGGTTTTATTTGGGGGGTTGGTTGTGTGGGTGGTGGGTTTTACTGTTGGGGGAGTTGTTTGTATTTTTTTCCAGGTAAAAGAGCTGATTTCTTTGGGTCAATGCCCCGCAAAAGGCCCTTTTAAGGGCAATTGGTAGTTTAGTTTAGGCTAGGGGTTTTTTATTTTAGGGGTGGCCTTTTTTATTTTGATAGGGCTATTAGATTAGGTGTAATTAGTTTAAAGATCTTGTAATTTGTTTTTTATTTTCTGTAATTTAGTGTTTGTTTGTTTTTGTAATTTAGCTAATTGTACTTAATTTAGTTAATTGTATTTAATTTAGGGAATTTATTTAATTGTAGGGTTAGGTTAGGTTAGGTGTTAGTGTAACTTAGGTTAGGTTTTATTTTACAGGTAAATTTGTATTTATTTTGACTAGGTAGTTAGTAAATAGTTAAAAACTATTTAGTAACTATTCTACCTAGTTAAAATAAATACAAACTTGCCTGTAAAATAAAAATAAACCCTAAGCTAGATACAATGTTATTAGTTATATTGTAGCTAGCTTAGGGTTTATTTTATAGGTAAGTATTAAGTTTTAAATAGGAATTATTTATTTATTAATAGTAGATTTTATTTAGATTTATTTTAATTATATTTAAGTTAGGGGGTGTTAGGGTTAGACTTAGGTTTAGGGGTTAATAAATATAATATAGTGGCGGCGACGTTGGGGACAGCAGATTAGGGGTTAATAATATGTAACTAGTGTTTGCGAGGCGGGGGTACGGCGGTTTAGGGGTTAATATGTTTATTATAGTGGCGGCGATGTCGGGAGCAGCAGATTAGGGGTTAATAATTTTATTTTAGTTTTTGTGATGCGGGAGGGCCTTGTTTTAGGGGTTAATAGGTAGTTTATGGGTGTTAGTGTACTTTTTAGCACTTTAGTTATGAGTTTTATGCTACAGTGTTGTAGTGTAAAACTCATAACTACTGACTTTAAAATGCGTTACGAATCTTGACGAGATAGGGTGTACCGCTCACTTTTTGGCCTCCTAGGACAAGCTCGTAATACCGGCACTATGGAAGTCCCATAGAAAAAAGACTATACGCAATTTGCGTAAGTTGATTTGCGGTATGGCCAAAAAAGTGTGCGGTGCCCCTAAATCTGCAAGACTCGTAATACCAGCGGAAGTAAAAAAGCAGTGTTATGAGCCTTAACGCTGCTTTTTTGCTCATAACGCAAGACTCGTAATCTAGCCGTATATCTTTATGGGTGTCTGGCTGTAACTATGTATTTGCCTAATGTTCTTTGTCTTAAGGTGACAGGAGGTATGTATATACTGTATGTGTGTTTGCGATCATATACGCAAAGCATTATATCAACGTACTAAGCTTTCTTATATAACTAATTAATGTCAAACTCTATTTTTTAACAATATTCCAATAACATTTTTTCTGAAATACTGTTTCCCGAAAAGCGTCATTTTCCTTTGCTAGTGCCTCCATCATATAATCTTCGTTTTCATAAAATGGAGTTAAAAAATGTGTTTCTGCTTAGAATCATACTCATACTTTTATATCACTTTACCATTTTTTTTAAATATATTAGGTAAAACACCTTTAGGGGTAGATTTATTAATGCCCGTAGTTTCCGGCTTGCCACAAACTTAAGTTAAAGGGACATGAAACCCCAAAATATTCTTTCATGATTCAGATAGAGAATACAATTTTAAACAACTTTCCAATTTACTTCTATTATTTAAAGGTACACTGAACCCAAATTTTTTCTTTCGTGATTCAGATAGAGCATGAAATTTTAAGCAACTTTCTAATTTACTCCTATGATCATTTTTTTTTCATTCTCTTGCTATCTTTATTTGAAAAAGAAGGCATCTAAGCTTTTTTGGGTTCAGGACTCTGGACAGTACTTTTTTATTGGTGGATGAATTTATCCACCAATCAGCAAGAACAACCCAGGTTGTTCACCAAAAATGGGCCGGCATCTAAACTTACATTCTTGCATTTCAAATAAAGATACCAAGAGAATGAAGAAAATTTGATAATAGGAGTAAATTAGAAAGTTGCTTAAAATGTCATGCTCTATCTGAATCACAAAAGAAAAACATTGGGTTCAGTGTCCCTTTAATTTGCTTCTTTCTCTTGTTATTATTTGCTGAAAGGTTTATCTAGGAAAGCTCAGGAGCAGCAGAGAACATTGGCTCTAGCTGTTGATTGGTTGCTGCATTTATTTATCAATTGTGATTGCCTCACCCATGTGTTCAGTTAGAAACCAGTAGTGCATTGCTGCTCCTTCAGCAAATTATACCAATAGAATGAAACAGATTAGATAATAGAAGTAAATTATAAAGTTGTTTAAAATTGTATTCTTTATCTGAATCATGAAAGAAAAATTTTGGGTTTTAGGTACCTTTAAGAAGCATTGGTCGTAACAATCGGGATGATTGACACCTCCTGCAAGCGGCCGATTGGCCACGAATGTGCATGGGGCGGCATTGCACAAGCATTTTACAAGAAATGCTTGTGCAATGTTAAATGCCGACAATGTATGCTGTCAGCGTTTAGCGATGTTGGGCGGACATGATTCGCTACAGTGAATCATGTTTGCCTGGCATATGATAAATTGACCCCCATGTGTCATATTGTTGCCTTACTGCAATAAAATACTGTAATAACATTTGATGAAAAAAAATATGTAACCTAGTTGGTTTTCTTTGTAGGACAAGCACAATTATTTTATTAGAAATGCAAGGGTGATCAATGTTCCTAAAACCAAAGGTGAAAGGTATATTTTCTCAGTAATTATTGTCGAGAAGAGTATTTTATCTAAACTTTAATCCCACTTTGAGATTAATTCTAAATGAATTTCCTACTAACCTGGCTATCTAAAACAGTAACTTATTTAAAATAAGTTTATTCTAGGACACTGGTTTTCATACCTGTCCTCAGGCCTCCCCAACAGGCCAGATTTTCAGGATTTCAAGGAAAAAAGGGGGTTGCGATGGACCTACTATTTGTATTGAGGGTTAAGCTAATAATCGTATCGGTTTGGCCTTATTAAAGGGACAGTCAAGTCCAAAAAAACTTTCATGATTTAAATAGGGTATGCAATTTTAAATAACTACCCAATTTACTTTTATCACCAATTTTGCTTTGTTCTCTTGGTATTCTTAGTTGAAAGCTAAAACTAGGAGGTTCATATGCTAATTTCTTAGACCTTGAAGGCTCTAATCTGAATACATTTTGACCACTAGAGGGCATTAGTTCACATATTTCATATAGATAACATTGAGCTCATGCACGTAAACCGACCTTGGACTGAGCACTGATTGGCTAAACTGCATGTCTGTCAAAAGAACTGAAATAAGAGGGCAGTCAGCAGAAGCTTAGATACAAGATAATTACAGAGGTAAAAAGTATATTAATATAACTGTGTTGGTTGTGCAAAACTGGGGAATGGGTAATAAAGGGATTATCTTTCTTTTCAAACAACAAAAATGCTGGTGTTGACTGTCCCTTTAATAGTCTCTATTGCCCTTAGGTGCTGTGTACCAAATTACATAAAGCATGTACAACCAAAGAAAGTTGTAAAAAAAAGTGTACACAGTAATAGCACTCACTCCCTCGAGTGTTAAATTATATACGTATGGTGTGGTGTATATGTATGAAAAAATGACACATTAAAACATAAACTTTAATAAGTATAGATTAAAAATTGGGCAAACTTAAAAACCCTAGACAACTAGTAGTTGTAATAAGTAATTTGTCTGTATAGTAACAGGCGAAGCTAAATGTTAATTGTGTTGTCAGATAATTATTAATAACTACACCTTGGGTATTAATATGCTAATTTTGTAGTAGGTTGAACAGAAATATGTAAGGTACTCTCAGTAGGACCACAATGGTTTGTATTTGGTACCCCTTAGTATTATATGTGATACCTATTCCTGTTATATTTGAACCATCTACACTAATGGGTATAATGTCTTGAGAGCCAAGTTTATAATAGTTTCTTGATAATTGAAGTATCCAAAGGCTGTATTTCTCCTTATAGTTAAATAAAGATATTGTTACTGGATCGTCCCATATAAGTATATTAATATCATTACAGATGTCATTAAATGGTATATAGATCTACAGTATTGACATTTATAACCAAGCTGTTGGATTTAGATAATACAATTACAAACTACTAGTTGCCATTATAGATGGTAATATATATAGTCGAATATCTTATATATTGCCTCCAATTGCACTGAGGTCTGATGCTATATGATCATATTATTTCCATTCAATAAAATCTTAGAAACAAATAATTGTTTGTTACTAAGAAAGGTTACTGTATCTACTTAATAGCATTAGAAACAAAAAGAGATTCTTAGTTGCTATATTTAGATGCTGGAACGGCTTAATAGCGTATTATTTGGCAATTTGTTATTATTCAAAAAAAATTGTTCTAACTAAGTAGCATGTAATTCAATATTACAGTAAATAATCTTGTATTACTGTTTCGACAGTATCAATGTATCGATACCTTTAGATGTGAGGTCAGGTTACTGAAAAGCTTGTTAGATAATATTATGTATATATATATATATGCGCTACAGATAGGTGATTTATATTGCTATATCAGGATATTTTACCACCTCAATAGCGTACTAGAAACAAGCAATCAGTATAGATATGTGAGGTTACTGTGTCAGCTCAATAATGTTTGAGGAGCAAAGTGTTCTTAATTGCGCACGGCTATTGGCTAAGAGGTGAAAATGTCACCTCTTAGCCAAAAAATGTTTAGCCGTGCGCTGCTGTAGTAGTTAAGAGCGGCGATCGATTGAATCAAATAAAGGAGCTTTCTACATGAAGTATCTTATACTTCATGAATGAAAGTCACCTTTATTTGTTTCAATAGTAAATCCTAGCGTTTGTAAGAAGAGAAAGAGCAGCAAAGAATTGTCTGAGGATTTGAGAACAAAAATTGTGGAAAAGCATGGACAAACTCAAGGTTACAAGTCCATCTCCAGAGAGCTTAAAGGGATACTAAACCCAAATTTTTCTTTCATGATTCAGATAGAGCATACAATTTTAAGCAACTTTCTAATTTACTCCTATTATCAATTTTTCTTCGTTCTCTTGCTATCTTTATTTGAAAAAGAAGGCATCTAAGCAAAGGCGCCAGGCAATTTTTGGTTCAAACCCTGGACAGCACTTGTTTATTGGTGCTGTCCAATCAGCAAGGACAACCCAGGTTGTGAACCAAAAATGGTCCGGCTTCTAAATGTACATTCTTGTTTTTCAAATTAAGATAGCAAGAGAATTAATAAAAATTGATAATAGGAGTAAATTAGAAAGTTGCTTAAAATTGCATGCTCTATCTGAATCATGAAAGAAAAAAATTGAGTTCAGTGTCCCTTTAATGTTCCTATGTCCACTGTGCGCAACATTGTCAAGAAGTTTACAGCCCATGACACTGTAGCTAATCTCCCTGCACGTGGATGAAAGAGAAAAATTGATCAAAGATTTCAACGAAGGATTGTTCGAATGGGGGAATAAAGAACCTCAATCAACTTCCAGACCAATTCAAGCTGACCTTCAGGCACAGGGTACAAATGTGTCAGCTTGCACTATAAGTCGCCATCTGAATGAAAAAGGACTCTATGGTAGGAGACCCAGGAGGATCCCACTGCTGATACAGAAACATAAAAAAGACAGATTGGAGTTTGCCAAAACTTAACTGAGGAAGCCAAAATCCTTTTGGTAGAATGTGCTGTGGACAGACGAAACAAAATTACAGCTTTTTGGTAAAGCCCATCATTCTACTCTTTTCAGAAAAAGAAACTAGGCTTTTAAAGAAAAGACTACAATCCCTACAGTCAAATATGGTGGAGGTTCGCTGATGTTTTGGGGTTGCTTTGCTGCTTCAGGCACTGGATGGCTTGAATGTGTGCATGGCATTATGAAATCTGAATACTACCAAAGAGTTCTGTGGTGCAATGTAGCGCCCAGTGTCAGAAAGTTGGGTCTCCGTCAGAGGTCATGGGTCTTACAGCAGGACAATGACCCAAAGCACACGTCAAAATGCACCCAGAAATGGTTTAAGACAAAGCGCTAGAGTACTGAACTGGCCAGCAATGAGTCCAGAACTCAATCCCATAGAGCACCTGTGGAGAGATCTCAAAACAGCAGTTGGGAAAGGGAATTCTTCCAATCTGAGAGACCTGGAGCAGAAGGCGAAAGAAGAGTGCTCCAAAATTCCAGTAGAGAGGTGTAAGAAACTTATTGATGGTTACAGGAAGCAATTGATTTCAGTTATTTTTTCCAAGGTGTGTGCTACCAAATATTAAATTGAGGGTGCCAATAATTTTGTCCAGTCCATTTTTGGAGCTGGCGTGGAATGTGTCAGATTTGGCTTTTTTTTCTCCACTTTTTTGTGTCATACCAACCAATACAAAAAAAGAAATAAACATGAGAATGCCTAAACATTTGTAATTGCAACAATTCTTTGGGCGAAGTGGTGCATTATCTGACAGGGGTGCCAATATTTGACCATGGCTGTATATACAATTTTCTAATTAAGTTCTATAATCAAATTTTCTTTGTTCTCTTGGTATCTTTCATTAAAAAGCAGGGATGTAGAGACTTCCGGTGGGTGGCGTTCCAAGATGGCTGCACTTTTCTGAAGCTCTGAGATACCTTGAGAAAGCAAAACCTTTATGCAGCCTGAATCCACTGCCATCTGCATATCTCTTGACAGTTACGTGTCCGAGAACTAAGGCGGATAGAGAAATTACCATCTTCTCTCCCACGGAGGCCATAGTAAAAGCAAGAAGCCATTTGGCAACGTGGCGTGTTCTACAGCGCCACATTGTACATAGCAAATATCACATAACCTTTTCTGTTGGTTTCCTACCTGATGAAGGCAGAACAATATGTTATTACACAGATACTTGACTCTTTCCTGCCTAGGTTTGACTGTTTGGCCTGCAGCTTTAAAACCCTGCATGAAGTGATTTGGCTGACCGGGGAGGCCCATCGTAAGACACCTGAGCCTGTGAATAAGCGAATTAGCTCCTCAGTATGGGACTCACCACACGATACCGCTACAACTCTACA